>NC_034613.1:140973168-140995432 GCF_900095145.1 Mus pahari
TCCCTCTCTCTCTCCTCTCTCTCTCTCTCTCTCTCTCTCTCTCTCTCTCTCTCTCTCTCTCTCTGTCTGTCTGTCTGTTGTTTTTCGAGACAGGGTTTCTCTGTGTAGCTCTGGCTGTCCTGGAACTCACTCTGTAGACCAGGCTGGAGAAAGGATAAAATCAAAGGAGAAAATATTCTAAAACAAGAAAATAGACGTGCCATCCATTGTATGAAATGTTTTGGTGGCTCTGCGGGTTGAACTCAGCACCTTGTACATGCTACGCAAGTGCCCTACTATTTATTGGCTTAAATTCTCAGTCTGCACAGGACTTTTTAAAAAAAAGATTATATGCCCAGCGTGGTGGCGCATGCCTTTAATCCCAGCCCTCGGGAGGCAGAGGCAAGTTGATTTCTGAGTTTGAGGCCAGCCTGGTCTACAAAGTGAGTTCCAGGACAGCCAGGGCTACATAGAGAAACCCTGTCTTGAAAAAACAAAAACAAAAACAAAAAACCCCAAAACAAACAAACAAACAAACAAAGTATCACTCAAGGCAGAAGCAGAGACAGGAGAATTAGGTCTGAGGCCACAGGCCATGAGTGAGGCCAGCCAGGATTACAGAAGACCCTGTCTCCAAACCAAACCCAAAGGAGCACTTTTTACTTTAGTAGGGTGGTTTCCGATGGTGTAAGTGGGAATCCTTTCATATTGGGTTAATGGCCTCAGAGATACTCATGTTCACTGCCATAATGAAGTGACATGAAGTGAGGCAGTCTGGTTCATTTTACCAGTGCATATCTCAAACAATGAACATGAAAGTAATGTTTACATCCACACCCAGTTCTCTCACTGATCACCTATGCCAGGGGACCCAGAGACTAATTTTTATGAGTACAAGAATATAAATATGTACAATTCTCTTATAAAGAAATGTCTTGATTTTATTTCCCCTTATGAAATAAAGGTGCTGTGAAAATATGAAAGGTGAATGGTAGTTAGTTTTCTAACATTAAATCACCTTGCTCTTTTAAAATGATCACATTCTATGAACAGTTGCTTGATGGCATAGCAGAATACAAGAAATATTAATTAGTAGGTTCTAGATCAAGGAAGACCATTCTATAAAGGCTAATTATTTAAGACATTTATACATAGTGACTATTACCAGGAGAACAAACCTTACGGTAAACAGGCTTCTTGAACGTTATTAATACAAAAAGGACTGAAGGCCTCAGTTCCTACAAAAAGCACAATGTTGAATTTGTGGTATACTTAACAAAGCAAAATGAGAAGGCTCTAGGGAGAAGTAAAACTTCCTTTAACAAATCTGGTTTGCACTTTTAGCTGAGATAGTGGAGATGGAATCTGGGGCATGGCGAACAAGTGTTCACCACATCCCTAGTCCTGCACAGAGTGTTTCAGTATGTCAAACCGGGCGATATTTATGTCATTCAAGTGAACGTAATTATCTCAGCTTTGTCTTTCAGATACAATTTTAGAAAATATCTGGCAAGAAAATATTTTGAAAGTGCTTGCTTTTGAGTTCTTTGGTATAATTTGGTCATTCCGATAGTAAGTTATTACTTTCTGATAGTAAGTACTTTAACCATGTATCAACAAAAAGGCATATATAGAAAACCATAACTAAAGAATAAATTATGTTGCCAAACTTTTAGAAAACAAACTCTAGTATTTACCTGTGTTTCTGTGGCATAGATAGCTCTGCTGCCTATAAGAACGCTAATTTTATATATGAAATGTTACATACAATATCCTGTTGTTTCTGATTATTACAATAGCTGTTCATTTAAGAGGCAAGTTTTAGCTAGAAAAAGAATAATTTCGAATTGCATAAAGTTACACCCTTTTGTGCCTTCTGACTCAGCAATCATCAGAATTTCATGTCAGCACAATGTTAACTGGTTTGCGGAGACAATTAATTCTCCTGAAGCATCTTTTCAATTTCTTTATCCCAGTTTTCATCTCGCTTCTCATTATCTGCTACCACTTCATATTCCTGAAGCTCCTGTTGTAGCTCCTTTTCCCAATCAGTAGAATCTTCTATAGGAAACAAAGGGAGAGACAAAAAAGGTGCTCATTGAACTACAATTCACTCAATTTGTAATACCTAACAAAGGCCTAGCCTGGGGCTGGAGAGATGGCTCAGTGGTTATGAGTGCTGACTGCTCTTCTAGAGGACCCTGGTTCAAAAGGCTTAGCCCTTTTCGTAGTAGTACCAGACATAGCTAGTCAAGGTCAGAGGATAATTTCTAGGATTTGGTCTTTCCTTCCTACCTTGTGGGTTCTAGGAATCCAACCCAGGTCATCAGGCTTGACAGTGAGCACACTTATCTGCTGAGCCATCTCTCTAGCCCTTGTCTTTGAGACAGGGTCTCACATATCCCAGACTGGCCTCTCACTCACTATTGGCAGATAACCCTGAACTTTCAATCCTCCTGCTTCTATCACCACGTTCTTCTACTACAGTTGTGGCCACCGTACCAAGCTTGATCACTTGATGCCTGATATAGAAACCAGCACCTTAAACCCAGTATGTAGAAACTGCAAAGTGTTAGAAAAAGAAGAGTGAGAAAAGGAAGGTTAGGCAGCATGGTGGGATACCTCCAGCACGCAGGAGGTCAAAGCCAGCAGACTACACAAGGAAAATGAGACAAATCTGGGCTTCATGACAACCTGTCTCAAACAACACAAAACCATGGCTGGGGATGTGAGTGAGGTATAGCACACCTGCAAAGTCATGGGGGTTCAATTCCCACCACTGTTTAAAAAATAAAGCTAAACTTCATTTTTAGTTTTTAGTTTGTTTTTTGAAGGCAGGATATTGCTATGCAGCTCTGGCTGGTCTGGAACTCACTATGTAACTCAGGATGGCTTCAAATTCATGTCAGTTTTTCTGCCTTGCCCTGGGATTAGAGGAGTATACACTACCATGCATAGTTTGTTAATTGGCTTTATTATTTTACTGAGACAGGGTCTTTTTAAAAAGAAATATATATATATTTATTTATTTATTATATATTAAGTACATTGTAGCTGTCTTCAGACACCCCAGAAGAGGGCATCAGATCTCATCATGGGTGGTTGTGAGCCATCACGTGGTTACTGGGATTTGAACTCAGAACTGTGGGAAGCGGGTGTGGCCATGACTGCAGCCCTGTGAGCCAAGACAGCACCCTGATTCACTGCCAAGCCCTGTGATTCCCTGCTTGATTACCAAAAACCTGATTATGCGCACCTGAGTGATCACGCGCTGACCGCCTGATGTATAGCGTCATACAGCATGATATTGAGTCACTGGCCTATCAACACCCACCCAGAGACGAGTGCAGAGGGTGGAAGGGGAAAAATTGGGCGATCCCAGAATAAAGGGAGAAGCTGAAGAGAAGCTGAGCTGGGGTGAGCTGTAGAGAGAATAAAGGAAGCTGCAGCGGGAAGCTGTGGAAGCTGCTTAAACCCTGCCTTGGCATATGTGTTGTCTTTGCCCCACTTCTGCTGGATGGAGGTTGGGGGTGCACGGCACAGAACCTTTGGAAGAACAGTCAATGCTCTTAACCACTGAGTCATCTCTCCAGCCCCTGAGACAGGGTCTTATGTGGCCAAGACTGGCCTCAAATTTCTGATCTTTTCGTCTCTAGCTCCAGTGGTTTTAAAATGACATTTTTATTCAACCAACTTTGGAATTGAAACTAAAAGAACAAAGTTACCCCCCCTGTGTGCGCATGTGTGTATGTGTGTGTGTGTGTGTGTGTGTGTGTGTGTGTATGTATATGTATGTGTTACCTTCTAGTGCAGTTGCTTCTTCTTGCTTCTTATCAAGCACAAGTTGTTCCATTTCCTTTCTTAAATCCTCCTGATTTAAGTTGCATGCATCGAAGGCGTCACTAACAAACTCAGAAACTCCTGGGCTAGTAGAGATTTCCTCTTCATCCTGAAATGCAACCAAATAGCTCTTGGAATGGTTTCTAAAGTGACACCTATGTACTAGAATTATGGCTAATAGTTGTCTCACAATTTAACACATTCTCATTTTTTGTTCTTCTCTGTTAGCTCTAAGACAATCCTCAGTGCTCTTCAACCTTCTAACTGGCAGTTGCTTGGTAACAGAGCGAGTCACCACCTTAGGCTATTATTCTCCCTCACTGTGTAGATCACTCAAACCATTCTCTTTGATTTCTGATGAGCACATCTACAATTATTTATGCCAGGAAATCACCTCAGCTCTCAGCTATTATTCAATCAAGTACTGCACTCCTCCTTATCTAGCAGACATAAGACCGACACCCTTAAGAAGTTTTAAATGGTATCAGAGATAGTTAACCCAGTAACTTTATTTTCAATCATCTACTATGTATAATGTAAAACTGTATTACCTCTTGATTTTTAAGCTGAGATTTGATTACGACAGGTGGTGTTTTGGGCCGTACTGCCTCTATGAAGTGAGAATAAAAGAGACAATAATTGCTTGACTTACTTCTAAATATATATTATAAGAACACCTAAAATATCCACATATATTAAATCATTTTCAGAAATGTGCTTTTATGGTGAGTTTTTAGCTCTCCTGAAGATATGACAAGCACAACCAGGCACAACTATATCAACCTCCTAGTTTGGTGAATGTCTATTTAGATACAGGACCTGATTATATACCCTGACTACCCTGGAACTCAGATCCACATGCCTCTGTTTCCTGAATGCTAGGTGAAATGTGTGCACCACCATGCCAGGCAGGAATGTCTTCAAAACTGCAACCACGGGGGCTGGAGAGATGGCTCAGAGGTTAAGAGCACTAATTGCTCTTCCAGAAGTCCACACACACACACACACACACACACACACACGCTCATATACATATATACACACAAATACTATCTATCTATCTATCTATCTATCTATCTATCTATCTATCTATCTATCTATCTATCTATTTATTTGAGACCGGGTCTTACTATATATCCCAGGTTGGCCTGAAATTCTCTATGTAGACCAAGATAAGATGGCCTCTAACTCACACGGATCTGACTGCCTCTGCCTCTGGGGTGCTGTGAGTGATGGTGTGTTCTACCACACCCAGCTATATTTTTATTTATATGTCTGAGTACCCATGGATGTCAGAAGAGGGTGTCAGATCCCCTGCAAGTGGAAGTACAAGGAACTGTAAACCATTCATGTGGGTGTTGGGAATTGAACTTGGGTCCTCTGGAAGTGTTCTTAACTGAGTCATCTCCCTTGTTAATTAGTATCATCAAATAGTTTTATATATAAAACTTGTTCCCTAGAGCAGGGTTATATCACAGGAGAAAAGTAGCAGGTGTTAAGAGCTTAGCTCAGAGCTGGGTACTTATAATTTAACTGGAATAAGAACTACTTTAATCCCAGCACTTGAGAAGCAGAGGCAGGCAGATTTCTGAGTTCGAGGCCAGCCTGGTCTACAGACTGAGTTCCAGGACAGCCAAGGCTACACAGAGAAACCCTATCTCAAAAAACCAAAAAAAGAACTACTGGACTCTACAAGTCCCAAATTATGATGAATAGAAGTCTGAGAAACATCTGGACATGGTAGCACTACCCTAGCACTTGAGATGTGAATGCAGAAGGATTAGAAGCTCAAAGCCAGTCTGGACTGCATGGGACCCCCAAAACTAAACGGCCCAAAGGGCAAGAAAAGAGACATAGAAAAGATGATTGTCATTCAAGAGTGCAACTAGTATTACAACTACTACTAAAAAACCACCACCAACAAAAACAAACAACAAAAAATCCCAAGAACCAACAATGAGATAGTAAAGAAAAAGAACATTTGGGGAAGATACATGTAAACTGGGTCAGAAAGGGCACCAAAGAAAATTTCCAGGCTGATGAGATGGCTCAGCGGTTAAGAGCACCGACTGCTCTTCCAAAGGTCCTGAGTTCAAATCCCAGCAACCACATGGTAGCTCACAACCATCCATAACAAAAATCTGATGCCCTCTTCTGGAGTGTCTGAAGACAGCTATAGTGTATACACACATATAAAAAATAAATAAATCTAAAAAAAAAAAGAAAGTTTCCTTTGGAAAGAAAATAATTTTTCTGCACAGATGTCAACATTTTTGATACGTACAAGATGACAAGCTCATTAGCATATATAAGTCAGGAATATTTTTATATCAATTCTTTTCTTCAGAATGATTTCTTCTCCCCAGAATGTACCTGTCAGAGGCAAGTTCTCATCTCTGCTGCTGCTTTTGTCCTCCTTTCCAGAGGCTTGCTGCTGAGCGGCCAGTGCAGTGAGTTGGGCCGACTGCTTAATCAGGGAGATTCGGTAGAAATAGTTCCTCCAGAATACTTCTTCCTTCACACTTTTGATAGACAGTGACACATGTAAGAGTGAGAGGGTCAAGGGTACACACATTAGCATGGCAGCGGCTAGAATAGATCACCTAGTTATTTGGCTCCAGGGGTGGTACTTAGGGATTCACATGCATGCCAGGCAAGCCAGCATTTTCCTACCAAGCTAAAGCGGCACTTCTTGAGTGCTTTCCAGACTTGTGAGGGCCAAAGGAAATGATCATTTACAAGTGAAAGCTAAAGAACAAGATAAACCAAACTATATTTTCCACAGCAGCAAAAGATAGGTTATATAATGTTTATGGAATTTCAGTACTTCTTGTTATTTTTATTTCTTATTTTATTCTACGTGTACGGATTTGTTGTGCCTACATGCATACCTGTGCACCACATGTATGAAAGGCACATGAGGCCAAAATTGGAGTATTGGATCCCTTGGAAGTGGAATTGCAGACTGCTGTGAGCCACCATGTGGGTGTTGGGAATTGAACCTGCGTCCTCTAGGAGAGCAGCCAGTGCTCTTGCCTGCTGAGCCATCTTTCCAGTTCTTTTTTAAAAATTACATTTATTTACTTTATGTGTATGTGCATGCATGCAAAGCACAACTCTCAGGAGCCTGCTTTCTTCTTTTGCCAGGTGTGGCATGAACTCATGTGATAAGTGCCTTTACCTGCTGAGCTATCTTGGTGGCTTCCTATTTCTCAGTGCGAGCATACACACACACACACACACACACACACACACACACACACACACACACACAAATAATCCTTGGCAGAAGAAAATAAAGCATTCTTGTGTGGCAGTATGACTAACCAGGGGGACTGGAAGCAGAGCCAGGACAATATGAGTCTTTTGCTATTTTCTGAAGGCATATCTGCTTTTAGGCAGGCAGTGGGAAGAAACTATTGTGGGTATCATTTTTTTTGTTCTCTACTTGTCATGGGTTTGTTGTGTATACATGTCTGAATGTGTGAGCACATGTGTACATGTGTAGGTGGAGGCTCAATGTTGAATACTGGGAACAATCCTCAACTGCCCTTCTACTTTATTATGCACTGAGGTAGCATTTCAAATCAAATTCTGAGCTCATTGATACAGCTAGTATAGATATTGCTAGTGGGGTTGCTCAGCTGGCTCTAGCATCCCCTTCATACTCTTTCTAAGGATCCTTTCCAGGATCCCTTTTGATACTCATCACACCCACATGAAATCCACATGGGTTCTAAGCATTTGAAGTCTAGTCCTCATGCTTGCAGTATTTTCATTGGTGAGCCATCTCCCTAGCCCTTGCTTGTTTTTAAAGACTGAATCCCATTTATCACAGACTGACTTCAAAATCACTATCCTCCTGCCTCATCCAAGTGCTAGGATTACTGGTGTTTGCCACCATACATGGCTTGATGTAATTCCTCAGAAAATACATCAGCTGGCAGCTTGCTAAAATAACTACTAACTAGTAGAGACAGAATGAGAGATGGTTATAAAGTCTTTGGGTATGGAGCAAATCTGGGGAAAGAACCCAGGGCTTTGTGCAAACTAGGCAAGCACTCTACTACCAAATTATACATATGACCATCTGGGAGATGGTTGGTAAAGATTGAAGTTCTATCTATTCAACTTGAGAACTCACAGTGCTCTTCAAACTTGGTTGCATATTGGAATTGCCTGACATGAGACATTGGTGCCCAAGTGGGGTATGGTGAGTATACACAATAGATGGCCTAGAAGGACAATAAGAAGCAGGCAGAAAGAGAGTGGAGGAGGGAGAGGAGTCAGTAACGAGAACTAAGTTAAATGGAGGGAATTGAAAAATAAAAACATTAAAGGTCAGAGAACTAGGCTTTATCTGCCAGAGCAGGGAGTTACAAACATGGCAGAAGAACATGAGAGTGATCCTTACTGGAAAAGGTATTGCAAGGCTGCTCAGTTCTTGCTTTCTACATGTCATTTCCGGAAACCCATTATTATGTTTAACTAATATATGCTAATAAGGAAGAATAACTCTTATTTTCCACTAAGAGGTACTAGCACTTTCTGCATAAATGGTGGGTCATAGGGTTAGAGAAAGGTAAAAATAAAATGAGCTTGGAACTTGGTATGGTGGCACATGCCTTTAATCCCAGGAAGCAGAGGCAAGAAGATTTCTTTTTTTTTTTTTTTCAAGACAGGGTTTCTCTGTATAACCCTGGCTGGAACTCACTTTGTAGACCAGGCTAGCCTTGAACTCAGAAATCCGCCTACCTCTGCCTCCCGAGTGCTGGGGTTAAAGGCATGCGCCACCACGCCCGGCGCAAGAAGATTTCTAAATTTGAGGTTAGCCTAATCTACATAGTAAGTTTTAGGCTAGCCTGGGATACATAGTATGACCCTGTCTCAAACAGAGCAATCACCAAAGGCTAAAGATGTCTTTCACTGAGTTCCCACCTGTCAAAGTGATGATTCAAGCATCAAAATAACAAATAACAACCCACTGCATCAAATGCATGAGATTATATGGATATAAATACAAGAATATATGGAAACGTGAGTAACAGAATAAAATTTCAAAGTCCCTAAGGGGCCAATGAGATAGTTCAGCGGGTAAACACACTTGCTGATAAGACTAACTACCTGAGATTGATTCCTGAGCTCCAGATGGTGGAAAGAGAACTGACTCACACAAGTTGTCCCTCCAACTCCCCAGATATTATGTTTTTAATTAAGTCTTTAATACTGAGATATAGCTCAATTGGTAGAACACTTGCCTAATATGTACAAAGTCCTACCTGGGTTTGATCTCTAGACATGGTGGGGCACATGGCTGTAAAACACAGCATTCAGGAGGATCAGAAGTCAAAGGTTATCCTTGAATACACAGCCAGTTCCAGGCATGAGACATTGTTTCAACACACACACACACACACACACACACACACACACACACACACACACCCCATCAAGGTCTCTACTCACAGAATACTAATTGTCTTTTCTTTCTTTCCTCTCTCTCCAACTCCCTTTGAGATAGAGTCTTACTCTACAGCTCACCTTTATCTATTATCAGCCCAGGCTGGCTATGAACTCCTTCTCCTGTCTCAGCCTCTTAAGTACTAGAATTAAATGCATTTACCACTAACTCCAGCTTTTTAAACTTATCAAGTGCTTACAGTACTTGCAGAGACCAGAAGGCATCAGATCCTTTGGAGCTGGAGCTGCAGGTGATTGTGAGCCATACAACATTGTTAGAAACCAAATCTGAATCCTTTGTGAAAGCACCAAGTGCTCTTAACCGCTGAGCCATCTTTCAAGTCTTTGCTTGTTTATTAAAACAGGGTTTTGGCCGGGCGTGGTGGCGCACGCCTTTAATCCCAGCACTCGGGAGGCAGAGGCAGGCAGATTTCTGAGTTCGAGGCCAGCCTGGTCTACAGAGTGAGTTCCAGGGCAGCCAGGGCTACACAGAGAAACCCTGTCTTGAACCCCCCCCCCAAAAAAAGAAATAAAACAGTGTTTTGATGTGTATCCAAAGCTGGCTTTCAACTCACTATGTAACCAACAATAATGTTCCTCCCCAGTACTAGGATCAGATGTGCACAACTATGCCCATCTCTAATTATTATTATTATTATTATAGTCCTTTGAAACATGGTCTCAAAATATAGCCCAGGCTAGTTTAGAATTTGCTATTTGGACCTTGTCATCATGCCTGCCACTAATTACCTTCAAAGAGGAAAACTGTACTTTTATAATTAAAAAGCCTGCCAGACACCACATTCAAGTGAACAAAGTGTGACCTGTGCAGGGACAGACGGCAGTGTGCCCCACATAAGGTGCAAAGAATGGAAGCAGCTTGATGAGACAGAAGAACTAAACACAATCTGTGACATTAACTGAATTCTTTTGCTAAAAACATTACTAGAGCAAATAAAACATTAAAATAGGCCATGGAAAGCAGATTGCAATAATGTGTGTGATCTGATGGTCACATGTGGACTAATTTGATGGACATACTGAGGTTGTGGGAGAGAATGTCCATAGGAAGTAAAGTATTCAAGGTTGGACTTGAGGGCTCAGTGATGGAGCAGTTGCTTATCATGTGCAAAGCTTTGGCTTCCATCTCCAGTACTCCTTCCCCACAAAAAAGAATCTAAGATCATGAGACATCAGGTGAAAACAAATGAAAACAAAAAATGTTCTCTGGGAGGCTGAGGCAGAAGGATCCTGAGTTCAAGTCCAGCCTGGATTACACAGGAGACTGTCTCAAAACTAAAAGTAGAAAGCAACAATAAGAAGAACAACAGGAGGCTAGACAGATGGGTCAGTGGTTAAGCCCACTTGCTGCTTGAGTTTGGTTCTTAGCAGCCACACCGGGGTTCTGTAATTCTAGGTCCTGAGGATCTGACGCCCTCTCCTGGACTATCCCTTCAGGTAAAGGTACTTGTCATACAAACTTGAGTTTGATCCCAGGACCCATGGAAAGATGGAAGTACAGAACTAACTACACTTGTATGAATATGCACACATAAATTGTGTGTCCATGCAAACACAAAAAATTTGAGTTACAGGGCTGGAGAGATGGCTCAGTGGTTAAGGGTGCTGACTGCTCTTCCAAAGGTCCTGAGTTCAAATCCCAGCAACCACATGGTGGCTCAAAAACATCTGTAATGAGATCTGACACCCTCTTCTGGATGACAGATATAGTGTACTTACATATAATAAATAAATAAATCTAAAAAAATTGGGTTACAAATGGTCTTTGTATTGCACTTCAAATCTTTCTAACTTTTCATTGTTTCAAAATACTAATTAAAAGAACTGATGACTGTTTTCTCCAACTATAATGTCTAGTTTGGAAGACAAAGCTAACCAAATGAGAAAGGGTACACATCTGGAGACAGAGCAAAGCTTGGAGACTACTTGCTTACCCGGGCACACACAAAACTCTGGGTTCTAACCCCAGCATCATATAAACTGGGTATAATGCCCTAAATCTATAATCGTACAACTCCAGGGTAGAGGCAGGAGAATCACAATAACAAGGCTCTCCTCCATTATATATAGCATTTCAGAACAACACTGGGTATGTGAGACTAGTGCCAACCAACCACAGAAAACCCAAACCACCACAACCATGAAACCTCAAAGGCACAAGAAGAGAGAAAAGAAGCAAGAGCCACCCTCAACATAAAAGCAAAACCAGGCCATTATAAACAAATATAGGACTTCTAGACTTTTCTTCTCTAGGTGTCACACCGATCATCTGGGATACTCTTTCTGAAGACAAACAGTCACTTCATTTAGAAAATGAAGAATTGGGCCTATATTTCAGAATGCACATGAGTATGTTAGCACTTCCCTGCGGTAGCCTGAACCCAGCCAGTGCCCTGTGGTTTCATCACAGACACACTCTGAGGCCCTGATAGCAGGAGAGAAACCACCTGTTTTCCAGCCAAAGGCTGAGAGTCTCTCACAGGGCCTATCCACAGGCTCCTAATGCCTCAGCAGTAGGATATGCCACAAAATAAGAAAAAGCAGTTTGGGAGCTACAGCTGTGCCCAATAGGGTTATCAGAGGACCTTTTAGAACTTTTACAATGTCATCTGGAGTGATTCTTTCCCAGAGGGTGATGCAGACATTTTCTGCAACATGTCTGCCTCTCTTACATCAAGAGGGAGGGAATCTGGCAAAGAAAACAGCCCAAATGTTTTGTTCATCAAAAGAGCAAACAGCCCATGAGTCACTACAGAGGCATTGATACAACCCAAGGCTAGTTCATGTGGGATGATTTCACAGAGCTCAGAATTAAAAGTGGCCTTGAAGATACATAGGCAGCCTACTTCTTCACAACTTCAGTAATTTTCCCTTCAAGACAGTTTCCTTTAGCCTGTAACACAAGCTTTGTCTGGAACTTACTATGAGGCCCCAACTGGCCTCAAACTGATAGCAGTCTTCTTATCTCAGGCTCCTAAACTTAAACAGTCAGCTACAACTCCCCTCTTACCTGGCTCTCACATTATGGCTTAAGACCTTGGGAAAGGGAAATAGGTCCAATTTTAGTTCTCCCAAGTCTCATAGTTGTCTTCCACCATGCAACCCCAGGGGCTTAACTCAAGTCCTCAATCTTGGCAGCAAGTGCCTTAACCCACTGAATCATCGCACCAGCTCAAGGTAGATTTATAAAAAAATATTTTATGTGTATGGGTATTTTGTCTACATGCATGTGGTATGTGCAGCACGTGTATGCCTGTGCCCACAGAGGCCAGAAAAGAGCATCAGACCTCCTGGAAATTAAGAGTTACAGAGGGTTGTGGGTCACTCTGTAAGGCACTGGGAATCAAAGCTGGGTCCCCTGGAAGAGCAGCCAGTGCTCTTATCCACAGAGTCATCTCTCCAGTCTTTCAAGGTAGACTTTTTTATACATAGGGTCTCCTCAATGAAAACACACACACACACACACATTTACACTTTCTCTCCCAGGCTGGCCTCCAACTCTATCTCAGCCTCCTGAATACTGGGATAAGGGTGCACTACCATGCCCAGTTATTATAATTGGTACCATCTGTCAGGGCAGAATATTGTGTTTTATTCATCCTTGCATTGTTTGAAACAATATATAAAAAAGTCAATTCTTAGGGTTTTGTAAGCATATGCAGCAGAGGAGTAGATAGCACATTTCTTTTTTTTTCTTTTTTCTTTCTTTCTTCCTTCCTTCCTTTCTTTCTTTTTTTGATTTTTCGAGACAGGGTTTCTCTGTGTAGCCTTGGCTGTCCTAGAACTCACTCTGTAAATCAGGCTGGCCTTGAACTCAGAAATCTGCCTGCCTGTGCCTGGCAGCACATTTCTTTTCTTTTTTTTTTTAAAGATTTATTTATTTATTATATGTAAGTACACTGTAGCTGTCTTCAGACACTCCAGAAGAGGGCGTCGGATCTTGTTACGGATGGTTGTGAGCCACCATGTGGTTGCTGGGATTTGAACTCTGGACCTTCAGAAGAGCAGTTGGGTGCTCTTACCCACTGAGCCATCTCACCAGCCCAGCACATTTCTTTATATCCTTAATTATAAATAGCTACGTTAGCCACAGTCTAAAGGCTGGTTGTCATGACTCATGTCTCCAGTCTTAGCAGCCAGCACATGGAAGGGAGAAGCAGGAAGATCCCTAAAAAATTAAGGCTGCTAGACTGGTCAATAAATAACATAGTGAGTCTCAGGTAAGCCAGGGCAACTTGCTAAGACTCTGTCTCTAGTGGTTATGTGCCTGTAAACCAAGCTCTTGGGAGGTGAAGGTAGGGGGATCAGAACTTCATGGTCATCTTCAACTACATAGAGCATTTGAGGCCAATCTAGCTCAACAAAAATTTTCCAAATGACAAAATTTAATTTACCACCAGTATACTGATAGTTATGGAGAGAAGTTTCACTATAGAGGAAAACACAAAGAAAAGGTTCTACATTACTGGCTTCCTGAGGCTAGAATAACTTTGCTAAGGAAGTATTCTCATAAAAACAGACCTGAGCTGCCATAGGGTCCCAAGGACTAGGAAATACTTGCCAAAATCCCTATGTGGTCAGCTAAACATTGCATAATGAACATGAGCTAATGTATGATCCCTCTGAAAACAGCCCAGAAATCACAGAAGAGTAATTGCACAGATAAATCCTACAGAGATGGGAATAGGAGAAGGCAGGACAGAGGAAGTTGCAAAGTCAACAGGCAAACAAAAATGTATTCTATGGAGTTGTGCTACCCATGGGATAAGTGGTCTGCAAGAAGCAGGTCTGTTTACTGGGCAGGAGTTTGGACAGGCCCTGGAACAGAGGCCACAAGTGCTCATGAGGAGTGGGGAGATGGCTCTATTCTCTCCTACCTCCTGCCCTTCGTATGAGATTGGCCTAACAGTTTCCAATGTGGGACACAGGCTCACCTGGTGCAGTTGAGGCTGGGGCTGTGATGCCATACTGAAGCTGTGGGACACAGCCTACACACGAATTTGGTGGCAGGCCAGGTCAGGCCCTTGTGGTGTTGCCTGCAGCTGGCAAGGAGGTTGAAGAATCCTCTAACGGGAAGCTACCTACTTACAGACAGTTAAGTCTCTCTAGCTGTAAAAGGCCATCTCAACATAAGGTGGTCAAGTATCCTCATTACAGTGCCATTACTGCAGAAGGCAAGGGAACGGAGCCCATAACCCAGAAGGCAGAGCTCCAACCAGTTTCTGAGGAAAGAAGATATTTGAGAGAACTATAAATTGTACCCTAGGGGAATGGTAAGATTTTGCAACCATGAAATAAGGATTAAGGACACTCTAGAATGGGGACACTCACAAAATAAAGAATACCAGATTTAGCTGGGAGGTGGTGGTGCACGCCTTTAATCCCAGCACTCGGGAGGCAGAGGCAGGTGGATTTCTGAGTTCAAGGCCAGCCTGGTCTACAAAGTGAGTTCCGGGACAGCCAGGGTCACATAGAGAAATCCTGTCTCAAACAAAACAAAACAAAACAAAAATAACAGATTTATCTGTTTTTTATTTTATTTTTTCTAGATAGAGTCTCACTGTATAGCCCAGGCTGTCCTTAAACTCATAGTGATTCTCCTGTCTCAACTTCCTAAATACTGGGATGACAAGTGCGAGTCACCATGGCCTGCCTTTGGCTTTGTTTAGAAACAGGCTCTCCCACTTACGACCTAGGCTGGCCTCTTACAACCTTCCTGCCTCTGCCTCCCAAGTATTAGAATGATAGTCTCGAGCCAAGCTCTGTTTTGAAAGCTGGCTTCAAAAATATAAACAAAATAATAGCAAGGACAATCATCATCATATTCTTCCTCTTACCCCTAACTAAGCCTGAGAGTTCAGGCCTGGAAACCCACTCATGTAGGAGTCTGAGCAGGAGGACTGAAAATTCAAGGCCTGCTGAGGATACACAGCGACTTCAAGGCTCAGCTAGGCAATCTAGTAAGACTCTGTCAAAAAGAGGTACAGGGTTATATTTCAGTGTTAAAATAATTCCTTGGCGTGAGCCAGGTCCTAAATTCAATTTCCAGTACTGCAAACACAACAAAAACCCTCCAGGAAGCCAGAGGGAAACAAAGCCCCAGGGACACTGCAGCAGGGAAGGCTGCCCTCGGCTGGCAGACCAGTGACAAAACAACACAGAATATTGCTTGCTTTGGAGCTTAAAGGGCACCTGGGATTTTATGAATTGGGATGGGCCTTTCTTTGGTTAAAAAACAAACAAATAAAAAAACCAAAAAAGCGCAGCTGTTGCAGAACATGAATACAAGCCATGGGAGTTCAGGGAAGCCTTTACAAACCTGATTTTATTTGGGTCTATTTGTTGTTGCTGACGGAAACATGTTCTACTGTTTAACTGGGCAAAAGAGCACATCCTTGTCATCCTGACTTTCCTGCCAAGTCTGCCCTCTCCTTCCATTCTGGGCACGCAGTCAAGCTCACAGGGCCTCTGAAGGGCTGCAGGGCCTGTTCGGATGAACAGATAGTGTAGGGAGGGTTCTGGCCTTCATTCAGTGACTCTTCCCTAACATTATGCATAGAACTAGAGCCCTTAGGAGAGTGAAATCACTATACTACAGTGAAATAGAAATCACCACTGCAGGAGTGAGCAGTGTTCTTTGGAGAACACGGTGCTTACAGTTTAGGAACGAGGGCAAATCTCATCTTGCTTAGTAGCTCATCCTCTTGGAGCATGACCAGGGCAACAGGGTACATCTGATCAAAGTCAAAGTTAAACTGCACACCCGCTGGTGGGTCACGGAGAAAATTCCTCTTGTCCTGTGATGAGAAATGGAGGCAAAAACCATTAAGGGGGGTGTCATAAAATGCAATTAAGAATCACAAAGTATCATGGATCAATACACTGAATTTTAACAGAGTCTTCAGTCTCAAAGTCCACTGAGCTGTCACTGACTGGCACTGCATCCAAGTGGTGCATAGACATACATGCAGGCAAAACATCCCTACACATAAAATAAAAATTAAAAACCAGGCCAGGCAGTGGTGGCGCATGCCTTTAATCCCAGCACTTGGGAGGCAGATGCAGGTGGATTTCTGAGTTCGAGGCCAGCCTGGTCTACAGAGTGAGCTCCAGGAGAGAAAGGACTACACAGAGAAACACTGTCTTGAAAAACCAAAACCAAAAATAAATAAATACATACATACACACCAGAAACAAAGCAACAAAAAAAGAAAGGCAGCATCACCACCATGAACCCCTGCAAAACTTTCAAGAAAAGCATGGAATCCAGAGTCGCAGAATCAAGAGCTGGGTATAGTATTGATGTCTGTAATCCCTGTACCTGGAAGGCGGATTAGATTTAGGGCCAGCAGCCTCTGCTATAGAATGAGTCCAAGGCCAGCCTCAACAAAGTAAAACAACACAACACAACCCAACACAGAATCCTACTGTTACAGATAATTTATGGTTCAATGTAACACTCTCTTGGGTCCCTATGTCTCATATATGTGGTGTTTCTGCTAGTGATGACTAATCTTGGTTGTCAACATGACTACATCTGGAATCAACTAACACCCAATCTGACAGGCGAGCAATTTTATGAATCAGATTATTTGAAGCAGAAAGACCCACCCTAAAACTGGCAGCCCGCATATAAAGACACAAGAAAAACCTTGCTTTTTGCCTGTTTGTCCTTACTCTCTATTGCAAATTCATCTACTCTGTTGCTGCAGCTCGTATTAAATACAACTTCTTTAGGATTCCCACGTAGACTGAGACTAGCAGCTACCCAGGAATCTTCTGGGACTGCAGCAGCAGACAGGGACTGCAGAGACATCTAGCCTTATGGAGTAAACAACTACTAGATTTTCAGCTTTACAGAGACAGTTGCTGAACTATCTGAACCAGGCTAATACATCTACTTTTAATATGCATATTCACTCTGTCAGTTTTTTTTTTAAAGGTTTATTTATTTAACGTATCGGAGTACACTGGTTGTGAGTCACCATGTGGTTGCTGGGAATTGAACTCAGGACCTCCGGAAGAGCAATCAGTGTTCTTAACCTCTGAGCCATGTCTTCAGCCCTATTCTGTCAGTTCTATGCCTTTAGAGAATCCAGCAGGTAAGATTTGCCATACATAGGAAGGCAGGCAGTCCATACATTGTGATAGCTACCACTTTAAAACACACCATAAGAGGGCATCAGATCCCATTACAGATGGTTGTAAGCCACCATGTAGTTGTTGGGAATTGAACTCAAGACCTCTGGAAGAGCAGCCAGTGCTCTTAACCACTGAGCCATCTCTCCAGCCCAAGGCAATTCACTTTTAAAAATTATTTTCTTTCTTTTTTTTTAAAGTTTTTATGTGTATGGGTGTTTTGCCAGCATCTATGCCCGTGCACAACATGTGTGGCTAGTAACTGCAGAGGTCAGAACAGGGTGTCAGATCCTGAGACTAGAAGTGATGGGTTGTTGTAAGCAGCCATGTGGGTGTTGGGAATCAAATCTGGGTCCTCTGAAAGGGAATCTAGTGTTATGAACCACTGACCAACTCTCCTCCAGTCCCAAGTTTTTGTTTTAAAAACAGTCTCCTGTAGGCAAAGCTAGCCTTAAGTTCTCTATTGGAGGATAACCCTAAGCTCTTGCTCCTCCTGACTGCTGGGATGACAAGCATGAAAGCTGACTTTCTTTTTTCACTCAAGGTCATGAACAACTTTCCAGCTCGAATGGCTAAATTAAATGAGCACTAACTTACCATAACTTACTAAACCAGACCTGTTTCCAGGAGTCCTTTAGTTTCTAACTTTTGAAAGAATTCTGAAAGCAGGGTATAGTGGCATTTATCTGTCACTTGGGAGGCTAACACTGGAGGATTGCCTAGAATTTAAGACCAGTCTGGGCTACACATTGAATTCCAGAATAAGATCTTATTTTTCTAATTTATTTTTTATTTTTTATATTGGGGGGGGGTTCGAGACAGGGTTTCTATGTATAGCCCTGGCTGTCCTGGAACTCACTTTGTAGACCAGGCTGGCCTCGAACTCAGAAATCCACCGGCCTTTGCCTCTCAAGTGCTGGGATTAAAGGCGTGCACCACCACGCCCGGCTATTTTTTTTTTTAAAAAAGGAGAGTTTGTATTCCTTTGTAAAGTGAACTTTGAATTTAAAAAATTGTATTTATTATCATTATTGTGTGTGTTGGGGGGAAGTAGAGGCACACACCCCTGTGCCACAGTTTGTATGTAGAAGTGAGAGGACAACATTGTGGATTTGGTTCTCACTCCCTTTTATGAGGGTTCAAAGGATTGTACTCAGGTATGAGTCAAGAATTTTCTTTACCCACTGAGCCATCTTGCTGGCCTATAAAATGATACCTTTAGAAGAAATTCCTAGAAGTGGAGTTTCGGCTCCATGAGTACAATTATATCAATGACCATTGCTAGGCTTTCCTGTGGAGGAGGTAGAAGTCAAGGAAGACTCACAAATTTTTACTAGAAAAAAAAATAGAGGCAAGAGTGCTGGTGGTACAGTTCAGTGATAACAGAGCGCATGCATAAACTATACAATCCACAAGGCCCTGAATTCATTCCCTCATGCCTAAAAGGGATGGAGGATAGGTTCAAGAAGAATGTCCATGGGGGCTGGGGAGATGGCTCAACAGTTAAGAGCACTGACTGCTCTTCTGGAAGTCCTGAATTAAATCCCAGCAACTACACAGTGGCTCACAACCATCTGTAATGAGATCTCATGCTCTCTTCTGGGGTGTCTGAAGACAGTGACAGTGCACTAACATATAATAAATAAATAAATCTTAAAAAAAGAAAGAATGTCCAATGAGATAGCTGAGAGGCTCCTAGGACCCACATGTTAGGAGAGAACTAAGTCCTTCCATGTTATCCTGTGATCTTCGTATTGCTGTATTGTGTGGGTACACACAAATACTCACAAAGTAAGTAAATGTAATAATTTTTTAAAAAGAAAAACTAGGTTAAAACCAAAAACATGCCTTTAATCCCAGCACTTGAGAGGCACGGTCAGGTGGCTATCTAAGTTCTCAGCCTGCTAGAGCTATGCTGTAAGACCTTGTCTCAAAAACAAAAAAAGGAAGTGCTGGACATTTGGCTCAGCAGTTAAACCCACTGGCTGCTCATCCAGAGCACCTGCGTTTGATTCCCAGCACCCACAGAGAGGCTCGTAACCATCTGCAACTTCCATTCCAGGGGATCCTACACCTTTTGACCTACAAGTGCATCAGGCATGCATATGGCACATAGACATATATGCAGGCATATAATACACATATAGATTAAAACAAATAAGTGAACATTACTGATCACAGGGCAAACATGAAGTCATGTGCCATGCACTGAGCTTTGATCAAGTTGGTCTTTGCTCTCTGAGAGAAGACAGAGAAGTGGAATGTCAGAGTCTCAGCCCCCTCAGTGTTCCAGAGGGGTAAAAGCACTAGCTATTATCATCTGCAACATTCTTTTTTTTTTTTTTTTGGTTTTTTGAGACAGGGTTTCTCTGTATAGTCCTGACTGTCCTGGAACTCACTTGGTAGACCAGGCTGGCCTCGAACTCAGAAATCCACCTGCCTCTGCCTCCCGAGTGCTGGGATTAAAGGCCTGCGCCACCAGGCCCGGCCATCTGCAACATTCTTACTGGCTGCTTTGGTTATATTTCTTCAAGTCCTGAGTTAAAGTTTTGTGGGCCAGTAAATGGAATTCTGTCTTAATCAATGTCAACTGCCAATAAACATACGTAGGTAAACAGAAAATATGGAATATAATAATTCCATCCACAAGAGCTACTACAATACTGCCTTAAAACTTCATATGCTACCATATCTCAAAAATTATTAAATTGGGGGCTGGTGAGATGGCTCACTGGGTAAGAGCACCCGACTGCTCTTCCGAAGGACCAGAGTTCAAATCCCAGCAACCACATGGTGGCTCACAACCATCCGTAACAAGATCTGACTCCCTCTTCTGGAGTATCTGAAGACAGCTACAGTGTACTTACATATAATAAATAAATAAATCTTTAAAAAAATTATTAAATCATATAAAAGTCTGTCTGTCTGTCTGTCTGTCTCTCTCTTTCTTTGGTTTTTCGAGATAGGGTTTCTCTGTATAGCCCTGGCTGTCCTGGAACTCACTCTGTAGACCAGGCTCTGGCCTTAAACTCAGAAATCCGCCTGCCTCTGCCTCCCAAGTGCTGGGATCAAAGGCGTGCGCCACCACTGCCCGGTGAGCCTCTATCTTTTTAAGGCTAAAACTATGATTTGGCATAATAGGCTATACTTTAACATAAGGAAAAAAGAAAAGCATGCGCTAACTGAAAGTTATCAGTGAGAAACTGTGAAATGACTGCACTCTTGCCTGAAGATCTAAACATTTTCTTCAATGGTACAGCCATTGGTAAGTTGGACATGTTCCTGTAAATAATGTCTCACCCGTGATACTGTTCGAAATCCTAATGAAACTCACTGAGTCAACAACAACAAAGGCTAGGGATATAGCTTGGTGCTCAGGGACTTATATTTAAAAAAAAGTGAGATGTAATGGTACACGCCTTTAATTCCAGCCAGCACTTAGGAGGCAAAGATAGGCAGATCTCTGAGTTCCATGCTAGCCTAGTCTACATAGTAAATTCTAGGATAGTCAGAGACCCTGTCTCAAACCAAACCAACCAACCAAACTGTAAAAGCTAGGCATGGTTGTATATATCTGCAACCTTAGTACTAGGGTAGCTCAAACAGATAGCTGTAGCTAGCCTAGGCTATGTAGTGGGAGTTTAAGGCCAGCCTGGGCTACATGGTGAAACCAGTCCCCAAAACCAAGATACTCAAACCCAAACAAGAACACATAAAAATTGAATATTAGAAAAACTCAGCTAAAGATAAAGTCCTATGGACAGAGATGTACTGTGACGGGAGAAAAGTGTTACGCACACGGGGTATTTACAGGGTACTTACAGCTGATAAAGCCAAAATCTGCTGTTGAATTGTCTCTTCATCATGACTCTCAACCCACGGCGGCACAGCTGCTTCTACACAGGAGGAAAACAAAAAGGTTATAGGGACTAGAAAAATAGCTCAGTGGTTGCGAGCACTTGCTGTTCTTGCAGAGAACCTGGATCCAGTTCCCAGCACCCACATGGCAGCTCATAATGCCTATGTTAATTTCAGTTCCAGGGGATCTGATACACTTTTCTGGCTTCTTCAGGCACTATAGTTTTATCATAATCTGCATTTTAAAAAATAAGAAAGGTTATTACAAGGCCACTTAACATTGCAATTTACCAATAAAATACAAATACGGCCCTGTCTCAAAAAACAAAATATCCAAATATGGTTATTTAGTGCAATACCCGGACTCATTTTGTAAACTTTAGGCATGTATGCATTTGGCCAATCATTTACTTGAATGACACAGTACAGAAATCTGACAGCAATTTAATCAGGTAATCAAACTTGGTATCACTGAGCTCAGTGGGTAAAAGTGTTTACCAGCAAGACCTGAATTTGATGCCTGGGATCCACATGGTGGAAGAATCCTTTGACCTCCACTTGTACAAAGTGGTACACATGTGTGTATGTATGTACACATATACACAAAGAGTAGGGGAGATACAAACTGAGGATCCCTGAATATGTTATTTTGAAAAGGACAAAATACCAAGAATACACAATCTAATTCTAATCATGAGGAACTATCAAAGCTCAAATATACAAAAATATATTAAAGGGAGAGCAGTCCACCCTCAGTACTTGGAGGTGGAGTCAGGTAGACCAGAAATTCAAGGGTGACCTCAGCTAATAGCAAATATGAGGTCAGTCAGGACTGCCAAGACTCTGTCTCAAAAAAAAAAAAAAAAAAAAAAACAAAGAAAGTGTCTTAGTTAGGGCTTCCATTGCTGTGAAGAGACACAATGACCAAGGCAACTCTTATAAAGGATAGCACTTAAATGGGCTGGCT
>NC_034613.1:140998377-141024274 GCF_900095145.1 Mus pahari
TGCCTCCCAAGTGCTGGAATTAAAGACATGTGCCACCATTGCCTGGCCCTGAGGCTAATTATATTTGATGTTAATTCTGTTCTCTGGAGTGAGTGGTTGTGAACTAGGAATGAGTTAGCACCCAGGTGATTTCCTCTAAACCTGCTTCCCAACCTAATTTGTAAAATAAAAGTGAGTTCAGGATTGGGCAGATAAAAGGGAAGGTGGAGCAGAAGGTAAGGGAGAGAAGGAGGAGAAGATGGAAGAGAGAGGAGAAAAGCGGAGGAGAAGCACATGGCCTGGAGAATCTGTAAGTATAGGGGTCTCATTGATGTGGAAGGTGGTACTGTAGCGGTAGAGCTGCCCAATCTAGGTGCACAGCATGTATTCATATTAACTGTGTTGTGTTTTCATTGCCAGGGCATATTTGGGTTGGAGATTTACAGCAACAGTTCTCTGTGTAGAGCTCTGTCAAATGAAGGCCGTCCTGGACTACACTATGAGTTCTAGGTCACCCCAAAACACATAGTACAACACTAACTCAAAATAAAAGAAAGCTGAAGAGATGGTTTAGTGGTTTAGACTTCATGACAAGGGGTAGAAGATGATGGCTCAGTGGTTAAAAGCACTTGTTAAACTTCTGGGACGACCCAGGTTTGATTCTCAGCACATAAGTAGTGGTTCACAACTTCTGTAACTCCAGTTCCAGGGGAATCTGATACATTCTGACATCCTCAGGTGCCATACTACTCTTGCAGAGGACCCAAGGTTAAGTTCCTAGCTAGCATCCATTGTTGGGTGGCTCACACACACCTATAATTCAGCTCCAAGGAACAAACCCTATCATACATATACATAATTAACAATAAAATAAATACTAAGATGATATACACCTAGGCCTCCATTCAAGCACCTGTTTGCTTTTTATAATAGAGTCTAACTCCACTAAGTCCCAACACGTGGCAACAGAGACCAATCCACTCTATAAAGTAAAGAAGCAGTTCCCACGCATTCGTCTTTCTACCTTTGCCTGTCAAATGCTGGAGTTATATAGGACCCAGCTAGGTTCTTTTTTTTTTTCTTCCGAGACAGGGTTTCTCTGTATAGCCTTGGCTGTCCTGGAACTCACTTTGTAGACCAGGCTGGCCTCGAACGCAGAAATCGGCCTGCCTCTGACTCCCGAGTGCTGGGATTAAAGGCGTGCGCCACCATGCCCGGCTCATTTATTTTTTTAATTTCTAATTTTTTTGTTTTGTTTTTAGACTAGGCCTTGTTAATCTAAACAGAGCTGGTCTCAAAACTACTGGCAATCCTTTGGCCTTAGCCTCTTTAGTACTGGGATCACAGGTGTGCACCACAAGGCCTAGCTTGGCTTTGTTTTTTGATTGACCCTCTTTTCTAACGTGTCTAAAAGAAAAGACTGAATTCTCATTCATGCCCTCTCCCCCCGCACCCGACATGTGTTTGATTTTGTTTTTGTTTTTTTGTTTTTTTTGAGACAGGATCTCTCTACATAAACTTGGTTGTTCTAGAACTCAACTATGTAGACCAGGCTGGCCTTGAACTCTTTATAAAATGTGCCTCTGCTTCCCAAGTGCTGGGATCAAAGGCATGCATTGCCACATCTGACTATTTCTAATTTAAAAAGTTTTTCTCATTTTTATTTTGTACCCTAAGGTGGCCTGGATTTACTCTATAGCTCAGGCTGGGAATATAGCCTCAAACTCACAGCAATCCTTCTTTAGCTTCCCAGATGCTGGGGTAACAGGTATCAACCATTATACCCGGCTATATGTATACAATCTTTGGTGTCGAGGATCTAACTCAGGGCCTTGAATACACTATGCACATGTTCCACCACTGGGCTCCACCCAAGTATTATACATTTTTATATTCTTTTTTTTAAAGATTTATTTATTATTATACATGAGTACACTGCAGCTGTCTTCAGACACTCCAGAAGAGGGAGGCAGATCCTGTTACGGATGGTTATGAGCCAACATGTGGTTGCTGGGATTTGAACTCCAGACCTTTGGAAGAGCAGTCTGGTGCTCTTACCCACTGAGCCATCTCACCAGCCCCACATTTTTATATTCTTAGAATAGTCTTAGCACAGTCTTAGTATAGGTTTAGCACATAGTAGATGCTCAATACAACTTGGTAGGGAAGCTTGCCTAGAATGCCTAGCATGTGCAATGACCTGGAGTTGATGATGTGCAGCACCACAAACATACAGACACACACACACAGACACACACAGACACACAGACACACAGACACACACACACACACACAATCTTGGCTGAGAAAGTAGGACAAACCTACAACATACCTGACTTTTTTGTATTCTGTTCCTCAAGAAATTTTTTCTGTTCTTTTTGAAAATCTCCTATAATAGTCTGTTAAAAAGACACATGAAAAGTCAAATTACTTTGAAAGTTTACTATTAGGTAAGAATTTCAGTCACTATACATTGTGTACATGTGTGAAATTGTCCAAGAATCAAAAGGTATTCTACAAAATTCTATCAGGACATTAGATTTTACTTGAGTTAAAGAGATGACCACAGTTGCCACTTACAACTTTTATATATTTCTTTTACAAGTTATCTAAATGTACCTTATCAAGGATATCATCTATTTTTCCTTCTTCCACGGATTTCTTGATTGTCTGAGCTGTTTCTGTAACAGATTCAGTTATCTTCTTTGTGGCAGCGCTTGCAAAGTTATACAAATAATCTGTAAAGAAAAAAAAGGGTCTGAGGTTCATCCACGATACAATGGGTTATAACATCTTCACAGTGGCATCTGCAAGATCTGTTCAAGCACCCTCGTGGATACCAAAATCTATACATGTTCACGTCCTTTTTGTAATAATCGTACAACATGAAGCCCATATAGTCCTGTGTATGTTAAATCATATTCACTGGGTTCCAATCTCAGGTCCTCATAGTTGCATAGCTCTTAACCACTGAACCTTCTATTTAATCCATACACTGTATTTTAATCTAAGGAAAACATTTGAAAACTGGCAAACTGGAGCTGGGTGGTGGTGGCTCATGCCTTTAATCCCAGCATTTCAAAAGGCAGGTGGTGAGTTTGAGGCCAACCTGATCTACAGAGTGAGTTCCAGGACAGCCTGCCTCTGCCTCCCGAGTGCTGGGATTAAAGACGTGTGCCATGGGCTGGAGAGATGGCTCAGCTGTTAAGAGCACTGACTGCTCTTCCAAAGATCCTGAGTTCTATCCCAGCAACCACATGGTGGCTCACAACCATCCATAATGAGATCTGATGCCTTCTTCTGGTGTGTCTGAAAACAGCTACGGTGTACTTACATATAATAAATAAATAAATCTTTAAAGGTGTACGCCACCACGCCCAGCTGGATGGTCTCTTCTTAATCACTAGGCAGCAGCTAGCAGAAGACTGGCTTCCAGGCAGCTAGGATGAGGGTTATTAAAGCCCACACCCACAGTGACACACCTACTCCAACAAGGTCACACCTCCTAATAGTGCCACTCCCTGGGACAAGCACATTTAAACCCCACACTACCAAAAAGGAAGTACTTAGCATCCCTGAAGGTAAGGATTCAACAAATGTTTGCTTAACAAATGGAACTTTCAGTGAATTCCAGTAGATTTCAAAGGTCTAAAGAAACTACTTACTGGGAATCAAGCTTAGAGACACTTCAATTTTCAAAACACAAGTAGGAACCAGGCTTGGTATGGCTAAATTTGCTGTTCAGTGATTACCCTTGGGAGGTGGAAGCAGGAGTTCAAGTCAGCCTTAGCTATGTAGGAAGTTTGAGGCTAGCCTTGGGATATACCCCAAAACTCAGAACCAAACCCAAACAACAAAACCATAAAACCAAACTAAGAAAAGTCCACAAATAGATCTTAGAGAAAAAAAAAAATGTTTTAGGGCCAATATGCAGAAAATGAAAATATGAAGAAAATGAAAACATCCCTAGCAATTTCTCCAGCCTCTGTAAACACTTTTTACATCTTCCTAAAGTCACATATATTACAGAAGCAAAGCTCTCATTTATCCCAAAACTTTAAATTACCAAACAATTTTTTCTGGCAGTGGGGGGAGTTCCATCTAAACTCAGTTTGTTCAAACCATGAAGACAATCTGGTAAAGAACAAAAACCAAAAGAGAAAACCTGGAGAAACTCATGAGGAAAGATGGCAGGAGATACTGCTCAGAGGCCTAGCATATGTGTGGCCCTAAGCACCTCAGTCTTGAAAATAAAAAAAAGTCAGGGAAATTTTAGCCGGGCATAATGGCGTCTACCTTAGCACTTGGGAGGCAGAAATAGGAGGATCAGAAGTTTGTTTTTACAGGTAAGGTCTAGGTTGTCAAGGCTGGCCTTGAACTCACATTCCAGGCAGGTCTAGATCCAGAGAGCCTCCTGCCTCAGCTTCTTAAATAGCTAGGATTGCTGGCTTGGTGTGTGTGAGAGAGGGGTGGAGATTCTTTGTGTAATCCTGGCTGTCCTGGAACCAACTCTGTAGACCTGATTTGTCAGCCTCTGCCTCCCAAGTGCTGGGATTAAAGGCAAGAGCCACCACCACCTGGCCAGCTTTTTTGTTTTTTGAGACAATGCCTCATGTGGTCTTGAACTGCTGATCTTCGTAAGACCCCCAAATACTAGGGTTACAGGCCTGTGTCACCACTACACTTGACTTTTTTTTTTTCCGAGACAGGGTTTCTCTGTGTAGCCCTGGCTGTCCTGAAACTCACTCTGTAGACCAGGCTGGCCTCGAACTCAGAAATCCGCCTGCCTTAGCCTCCCAAGTGCTGGGATTAAAGGTATGTACCACCACCATCCAGCCTTACTTGACTTTTATCTTATGTTAATCTATTCCAACTACACTACAACCTCTGCTCCAGTATATCCTTCTCACATTCCTTAAATATTCCAAATTCACTCTTTCCCAATTTTCTAAGCTGGAAATAGTCATTCTCTTTTTCTAGTGATTTCATTGTATCACACTAAGTTTTATTTGCCTTGTTCAGTCTTTGGGAGTCTTGGCTGAGATAATGTACTATTAAAATTTGATACTGTGGCTATTTTCCCTATGCCTCTATCAAATTTTTTGAACATTAGGACTTTCCTGCTAAAGTCTGTACTTCTTTCTTCTTTGGCACCCTTAATTTACTTGATAATTCCTTAAAACTTTCAAAAATTTGTGGCTGTGTGTTGGTGAGCTCCAATAATCGGGAGAGGAAGGAGGGCTGAGTTCAAGGCCATCCTTGGCCAAATGAATTTGAAGCCAGCCTTGAATATCTCAAAAACAACAAAAAGCCTCACAAAATTTAGTAGATATTTTTGTTGCAATTCTTTTATGTTTACTTCTGCTTAGGGCCCACCTCCCCCCAAATCACAGTCTTTGACTATGTAAGCCTGCCAAAGTCTCTCGAGAATTAATACAGCAGGTATTTCTATTCTTTGAGTTTTTTTTTTTTTTTTTTTTTTTTTTTTTTGTTTGTTTTTCGAGACAGAGTTTCTCTGTACAGCCCTGGCTGTCCTGGAACTCACTTTGTAGACCAGGCTGGCCTCGAATTTAGAAATTCGCCTGCCTTTGCCTCCCAAGTGCTGGGATTAAAGGCATGCGTCACCACACCGGGCTAGGTATTTCTATTCTTAAGAACTACTGTTTGTTCAACTAGATTATATAATTGGAAAGCGTCTGGGCTTTGAAATCAGGTAGATTTTTTTGGCTCAAAATCTACTTGTACTGCTCACTCTCGGTAAAACGCTGGGTTTGTTCCCCCAACCCCTTGGGGATTGTGAATAGATGAAACAAGGTATTTATTATTCACCAAAGATCTAGCACTGGAACTTTACTATAGCAGACAATTGGCATCTTCTTCCCCACCTTAAGGGAAAAAGGTCCTTCTGAAAGAGGAAAAAAAATACTGATCACGAAGCAACTGGGAAGCAGAGGTGAGAAGATCAAGGTCATCCTTGACTTTACGGTGAGTTTGAAACCATCTAGGGCTGAATGAGACCCTGTTTCAAAAAAATTAAAAGAAGGCATGCATGACTTTGGCTCGAGTAACTTAACGAAGTTACTTTAGACAATACCTTTCAGTCCTTTCTTGGGACAGAAGGCATTTTCTAAACCAATTCTAGCTGGGAGCCAGAGGTGGAGAATCGGATGAAACTTTTCAAGTTGAACAAACCGAATTCCTTGTCAAAACCCTGGAGACAGCGGCACACTGATCGCTTTCTGGCTTCCCAAGTTTACAAACTTTGCAGGAAAGCGACAAGTCCTTAGGTACGTCGAGGAGACGAAGTGACTGCTTGGTGAACTTTGGCGTCGTCCAGCTCCTTAGCCAATTAGCCTATGCCAGAGAGGACCGTCCCCCTCCTCGTACATCAACATCCCCGCGTCCCCTCCCAGTCCACCCTCAAGTCCCGGAGAGAACTCACTGCCAAGGCCTTTGGCCTGGTGGAGGAACTGTGGGTCCTCCGTCGGCTGCTGCTGCTGCTCCTCGGTGGGCTCCACGGGCCGCTCGGAGCTCTCCTTGGAAGGCGCGGCTTCCGCGGACAGCTTGTCCCCGTCCCCTTTGGGAGGCTCTCCTCCCTCCGCCGCCGCCCCCTCGGGCTGCTTCAAGCCCAGCCAACTGCTCAACCCTCCGAACATCCCGCCCGCGGGGTCACCGCCGCCTCTGCCGCGGTCCCCTCGCCCAAGAGCCCTGGCACCGTTAACCGCTGGATGACCCGACTCCGCTGGTCTTCGAGGGAGACTGACCAGAACCGGAGCGAGAGAGACCTCCCGAAGCCAGGCGTCGGCCCACCCTCTATGATGGTGGCGTCTCTGGGGCCGCGCATGCGTCATGTCCGGCTCAGGCTCCGCCTCCTCTGCGTCGCCTCCCAGCCTCCCCGCCTCCCCCTGCCCGCCGTTGCTTTTGGAAAAGAGGCAAAAAGGGCCGAAAGGGCTTTTCCCGCGGAACTCTTCCTGCTCTCTACCCCCTTTTCTATTTTCCTCCGGTTTTATAGGTGTGTGGTTGGCATCTTTGCGGGCTTCTCCTACCTGGTCTCACTTTGTGATTGCCTCGAAATGACAGCCTCCTTTTTCAGGGCCAGCTGGACCGGGTTACACCCCCAACCTTGGAAAAGGAGGACTCAAGCCTCCTCCTGAGTTTAAGTAACCCAAAGCTGGTTGTAGAGCATAGTGATTTAGGCCAGCCTGGGCTACATAAGTCCTTGTGTCAAAAGCAGAACATTAAAAAAAAAACCCTAAAGGAAAAAAGAAAGGAAATAAATTGTAAGGAAGAAATTGGGGTGGGGTACTTATAGATTAAAAATTGGTTTACAGTGGGTAGGTAAGATGGGTTAGCACGTAAAGGTACTTGCCACTAATTTAAAGTATTTCACACAATAGCTTAGAGAACTGGGACTGAAGCTCAGTCAGTGGTAGACTGGTAAAACACATGTCCAACACAGCAAATCATGCGCACCCATATGGAATAAACTTAGCTGAATGGGGTGGTACATGCTTGTACTCTCAGCATTCAGGAAGCTGAGGCAGGAGGATCTTGAATTCAACACAAGCCAGAGCTACATGAGACCCTTTCCAAAAAAAACCAAATGAGTGGCACTTAGAATTTAAAACCCTAGTAGGTTACATGCTCATCTGTGAAGGTGCCTCCCACCTTGCGTAGCCCTGAACTCCAAATGGCAGAAGAAAATAGCCCACTCCTGTTCTCTTGTCTGTATCAGTGTGCATTGTGTTCTCCACAAGCCCCACACATTAAATAAAACATAATAAAGATTAAAATAGGGCTGGAGAGATGGCTTAGTGGTTAAGAGCACTGACTGCTCTTCCACAGGTCATGAGTTCAAATCCCAGCAACCACATGGTACCTCACAACCATCATGTAATGAGATTGGATGCCTTCTTCTGGTATGTCTGAAGATAGCTGCAGTATACTTATATATAATAAATAAATTTTTTAAAAAAAAGATTAAAATAAGAAAACCCTTGAATACTCATGCTTCCTTTCTTCTTTTAAAGACAGGGTCTCAAAGCCTGGCACGGTGGCACACACTTTTAATCCCAGCACTTGGGTGGCAGAGGCAGTCAGACCTGAGTTCGAGGCCAGCCTCACCTACATAGTACAGCAAAGGTTACACAGTGCGGATTTTTTTTTTCTTTTAAATATAGGGTCTCAAGTAACCAGGCTGGCCTTGTCTTGGATTCTCTGCCACACTCACCAAGCCTTTCTTATCTGATTCTGGGAATCAAACTCACTGCCTTCTCTACGCTAGGTCTATACTATACCAATGGAGCTACATACCCACAGTCCACAACTGTGCATTTTATTTGGGTACTAATTCAGCAAACACATTTAAAAATGATGACACATAGCCAGGCGTGGTGGTGCACACCTTTGATCCCAGCACTCAGGAGGCAGAGGCAGGTGGATTTCTGAGTTCGAGGACAGCCTGGTCTACAAAGTGAGTTCCAGGACAGCCAAGGCTACACAGAGAAACCCTGTCTCGAAAAACCAAAAAAAAAAAAAAAAATGATGACACATATAAATGGCAACTTGGACGTTAGGAAGCTGATGAGGTCAAAGAATTGTGAAATTATATTTAAATTGTGGTCAAAATTCAAAATTTATCATCACCTAATTTCTTTTCCTTTTTGCGGGGGTTGGTTTTTGTTTTTTTCCTGGTGTTTTGAGACAAGGTTTCTCTGTGTAGCCCTGGCTGTTCTGGAACTCACTCTGTAGACCAGGCTGGCCTTGAACTCAAAAATCTGCCTGCCTCTGCCTTCCGAGTGCTGGGATTAAAGGGGTGTGCCTCTACTGCCTGGCTATCACCCATTTTCAAAGTCAGTAATTTAGTAGTATTAAGCATATTCACATGACTTTGCAACCAATAGCCAGGACTTTTCATCTTGCAAGCTGAAATTCGTACTACTTCCATTCGCTGCAACTAAACTTCTAGCAAACAACATTTTACTTCATCTTTATGGGTCTGCCTACTATAGATTCTTATTTTCAGGGCTGGGGTGCTGCCAATACGAGGGTAGTAGATTTTTTTGCCTAGCAAGAATGAGGCACTAGGGTCAAATCCCAGTCCATGGAGGAGGAGAACTTGTGATTATACAGTATCTGTCTTTTTGTGACTGCCTCCTTCTCCTCCTCTTCCTCCCCCTTCCTCCTCTTCCTCCTCTCCCTCCTCCTCCTCTTCCTTTTTTCAAGACAGGGTTTCTCCCTGTAGCCCAGGCTGTTCTAGAACTTAACTTGTAGATCAGGCTAACCTCTATCAAACTCACAGACATCAACCTGCGTCTGTCTCCTGAATGCTGGGATTAAAGGTATGTGCCATCACTGGCCAACTCATGATTGGCTTCTTTTTTGTTTGTTTGTTTTTTGGTTTTTCGAGACAGGGTTTCTCTGTGTAGCCCTGGCTGTCCTGGAACTCACTTTGTAGACCAGGCTGGCCTCGAACTCAGAAATCCGCCTGCCTCTGCCTCCCAAGTGCTGGGATTAAAGGCCTGCGCCACCACCGCCCGTATGATTGGCTTCTTTATTGAGTATAATATCCCCAAAAGTCATCCATGTTATGCATATTATAAATTTCTTTCTTTTTAAGGCCTGATAGTATTCTATTGTGTGTATATATAGTAACCCATTTTGTTTATCTGTTCATTTGTGGATGGACACAGCATTCATTTTAAAAAACAATTCCCAGTCTACCATAGTGGCGTAGTCCTTTAATCCTAGCGCTCAGGAGGCAGAGGCAGGTGGGCCTCTATGAGGTTGAAGCCATCCTGGTTTACATAGCAAATTCCAAGATAGTCCCCATGTAGAGACACCATGTTCCAATAAACAAAACCAACCAGACAAAAATTCTTGACTGAGGATTGAGCCTGGGCTTTTGAGCATGAAGGAGAATAGCTTTACTACTGAGAAACACCCCCATCAAAAACTGTTCTGTTCTATTTTGTTTTGGTTTTTCAAGAAAAGGTTTCTCTGTGTAGCCCTGACGGTTCCGGAACTTAATCTGTAAATGAGGCTGGTCTTGAACTCACAGAGATCATCTCACCTCTGTCTCTCAAGGGATTAAAGGCATGCATCACCACTGCCTGGTTTTATTTTTAAATTGTGGTGATGGTACGATTATGTGATTGTGGGTATAGGTTTTCAAAGAAGTTCTTTTAAAGAGTCATGTTACAATACTGGAGGACAAAATGGAAAAATGGTCAAAATTTGCTTCAAATTAGTACCAGAGGGATTGGAGAGATGGCTTAGTAGTTAAGAGCACTGGCTGCTCTCACAGAAGACCCAGGTTCAATTCTTTTTTTTAAAAAAGGATTTATTTATTTATTATACGTAAGTACAATATAGCTGTCTTCAGACACTCCAGAAGAGGGTGTCAGATCTTGTTACAGATGGTTGTGAGCCACCATGTGGTTGCTGGAATTTGAACTCAGGACCTTCAGAAGAGCAATTGGTGCTCCGCTGAGTCATTTCTCCAGCACCCAGGTTCAATTCTTAGCACACACATTATAGCTCATGGCTCTGTGTACTTTCAGTCTCAGGAGATATTACACCCTCTTCTGGCCTCCACAAGTACCAGGCAAGTATGTTGGCATACAGAAAGGCAGGCAAAACACACACACAAATAGAAAACAAATAAATCTTGAAAAAATGTTTCAGAACTGGGGCAATTGTTAGGGATATAAATGAACAAGCCTGTTCTTGGTTTGATAATTGTTGATGCTGACTGATTTTAATTTTAGGTCTACTGTTTTATTTGTTTGTTTGTAGACAGAGCCTCACTATGTAGCCATGGCTGTCCTGAAACTCACTTTGTAGACCAGGCTGGCCTCAAACTCACAGAGATCTGCCTGCCTCTGCCTCCCTACTTACGGGATTAAAGGTGTGCACCACTATGCCTGTCTTATTTTTACTTTTTTTATATTTTTTTTCTGTAACTATATGTCAAACAAGCAAAACTGGAAAGGAGTTGATGACCATAGTTCCTAAGCCCAGACTCTAACATTTGGTGTGGAATGATAGCCATGAACCCTCCTTGCCTTACCCTTTGACAGTTCCAGTGATATTTGGAAATAAATGCAGGGACTGATTATAATTCTGATTTCCCTGTGGTCCAGTTCCCCAGACTGACCTGCATTTACATTTTATTCAGATCCTGGACTTCAGCTTGAAAATCTGAAACTGCTGGGCGTGGTGGCGCACGCCTTTAAACCCAGCACTTGGGAGGCAGAGGCAGGCGGATTTCTGAGTTCAAGGCTACCCTGGTCTACAAAGTGAGTTCCAAGACAGCCAGGGCTAAACAGAGAAACCCTGTCTCAAAAACCAAACCAAACCAAACCAAACCAAAACAAAACAAAACAAAAAAAACCCTGAAACTATCCACAACTTCTACTAAGTTCATTGAGATATGATTCAAATACTTTACAATTCACCTGCTTAATATATACAACAAAACATTAATATATTTATATGTACATGTATACATGGCTTTAAATCTATAAAAAGATTTGCTTATTTTAATGTGTATCTGTGTGCCTGCACACATTCGTGTGAATCACAGGCACACAGCAGACGCCCTCAGAGGTCAGAGCACATTGGAGCTCTTAGATCTGGATTATAGGCAGTTGTGAGCCACCTGATGAGACTGCTGGGAATTAAACTATGCTCCTTGGAAAGAGCATTGCGAATCCACCTCAGTCTTCTGGCTTTTAAATGAAAAGAGAATCTCTCTCTCTCTCTCTCTCTCTCTCTCTCTCTCTCTCTCTCTCTCTCTCTGTGTGTGTGTATATATGTGTGTGTGTGTGTGTGTGTGTATGTGTGTTTGTGTGTAATTTTATTTGTCCCAGAGAGACAGAGGGCAGGGATAAGAGACAAAGAGAGGAGATAGAGGACTAGGAAGAAGGGGAAGGGAACAAGGGAGAAGAGGAAAGAGCATTTGAGCATTTTTTTGTCCTAGAGACAAAGGTTTCTATCTGGATAGAGAGGAGACAGACATGGTCCACAGACAAATGGTGGTTTATGAAGGTAAAAAGGTAACATCCCCCTCTATCCCCCTGCACTTTAAGATGAGGTGTTTAATTTTAATTGGACACGTTAATTAGGTGAGCCAAACGGGGCTTTTGATGGCTGGATTTCAGTACTTTGATAGCTAGACCTTGGTAGTTTAGCCTTAGAAGGAGGAAATGGCCAAATAAGATAGATCTTGGAGGTTACCTTTAGGAATGTAATTTAATGGTTTTTAATGAGGCAGAGGGAATGGGGGAGAAGGGCAAGGCCTGCAGGGCCATGTTGGCCATGCTCGAGCTGGCTAGGTTCCCTTCACTATATATATACACGGTGACACACACATTTTTACACACACACACACACACACACACACACACACACACACAGGTGGAAGCTGGTTCAGTGAGTAAAGGTACCTGCTGTGTATGCCTGGTTGCCTGGTTACCTGAATTCGAGTCCCAGAACTCACATACAGACAGGAAAGAACCTCCAGAGTTGTCCCCTGACTGCCAGGTACGTGCGCTCTTCTCCATATGTTCACATGCACACTAATAAATAAAACTTTAAACAATGATTTTTATTTTATGTACAAAGAACTATCATGGTCTCTTTCAGTGGGTAGGCATTCTTGAATAACCGATGTTAGGAACCTCAGGTCTTTCCAACTTCTGGCGTGCGGTCTGCAGGTATTTTTGGTTCAGACAAAGGCCCTTTGTTGTGCCATCCTATGAACCAATGAGAACCCTGGCAGGATTTTGATGAGGGACTCCAGTGGAGCTTTCTGCATCTCCCTCTCTTCCCCAGATGGCCCAGGAGAGAAAAAGACAATAGTCTAAGCATTTAATATACTATTTACTTTCAAATTGTTGGGAGATGTAACAAGATTTGTCATTTTAATCATTTTAAGGGTACAATTCAGTGGCACTGATGATAGTCTAAAAAATGTTTTGTTTTGTTTTTTTTGTTGTTGTTGTTATTTTTGGTTTTTTGAGACAGGGTTTCTCTGTATAGCCCTGACTGTCCTGGAACTCACTCTGTAGACCAGGCTGGCCTTGAACTCAGAAATCCGCCTGCCTCTGCCTCCCGAGTGCTGGGATTAAAGGCCTGCACCACCACCGCCTGGCCAAGATAGGGTTTCTAATTTCACCACTTAGTAAGTGAATCACTTTGACATTTTGGGTCTTTTTTGTGGTGGTGGTGGTATGTGAAAAAAACCTTATTTATATGTGTGTGTGTATGTGTGTGTGTGTGTATCTGTGTGTGCTTGTGTCCTCATCTGCATGCCCCTGCCCAAGGATGCCAGAAAAGGGCATTGGATTCCCTGGAGCTGGAGTTATAGATAGTTGCAGTTTCTGATGTGGGTGCTGGGAACTGAAGTCAAGTCCTTGGGGAGGGTAAGAAGTGCTCTTAATTGCTGAACCATGGTAAAAATCCTTTAAAGTAAAAGATTATGCAAGATATCATGGTGCATGTCTGTAATCACAGGCGGCAGAATAGCAAGTTTGATTCCAACCTGGGCTACCATGCTAGACTTTATTTCAAAAAGCACAAGGGGGTGGGTAGGGCAGTGAGATGGCTCATCCAATAAACTGGTGACTGCCGCCAAGCCTGATGACTTGAGTGCCATACTCAGGCCACATAGTGAAAGAGAGAATAAATCCTGAAAGCTGTCTTCTCACCTTCATGTGTGCCATAGTACATTCCTGTGACCTTATGCAAAAATAAATAAATGCAAATGAAATTAAATAAAAACCCCCACAATGTGTGAGATTTGGTCTTCAAGATTATAACCTTTGATTATATATAAAATTATGAAATTATTACAATCAACATGATGATGGACTTTTTCTAAAAAAACACCTTGAGAGTCTAGCACAGTGTAGTAATTATGAATAGACACATTTTGCTTTTTTTTTTTTTGAGGTGCTGACAATAAAACCTAAAGCCTTGAATATATAGCTAGGCAAGTCCTGTTCCACTGAGCCATATACCAAGTCCTTCCTTAGCTTTTTGGACAGTCCATCCCTACATTCTCCAGCTTACTTAGACTTGCCTTGGACTTGCTGCCTGGCTCAGCGCAATCACTGACTTTTACTTCTGTTTAGAATGTAGTTAGAGACTATGTTTTTAATTTTTTTAAATTTTTTTGTAAAGTGGTGATTGTAGTTTCTCTTCCAGGTTCCATGACTTTACTAGCTCCAGGCAGTTGGCTAGATTTCCAATACCAGGCAGGATGTCCCTCTTGTTAAATGGGGTTTAAGACCAATTAGAAAGCCGGGTGTGGTGGCACACGCCTTTATTCCCAGCACTTGGGAGGCAGAGGCAGGTGGATTTCTGAGTTCGAGGCCAGCCTGGTCTACAGAGTGAGTTCCAGGACAGCCAGGGCTACACAGAGAAACCCTGTCTCAAAAAACAAAAAAAAACAAAAACGAAAACAAAAACAAAAACCAACCAATTAGAGAGCTGTCGGTTACCACAAAGGTATATGTGCCACTGCTGTATCCTTAGCTTCTCATGCCATGCTGGGCCTTGGTGTGGTTCACAGGTGTTACACCTGAGTTGAGCTCCCTCCTTTGGAAGCTCACCTGGAACCTTCTGGTACCAGGAAAGGGAGTCCTCAGGGAGGAGGCTTTGAGGTCAGATCCGGTTCAGGGGTCTCTGGGCCCCATTTCTGAAGGCTATTTATTGTGTCTTCAGCAAAAGGGATTTTCCTTCCACTTCTGATAGGCAATCAAAGGCAACGTCGATAGCTTATAATGTTTTGGGAATCCCTTGGACGACTCTGACCAACAACTCAAAAGGGGACTTCTCATACCTGGGGCTGGGGTTTTGTTGGATGGTCTCTGATTCTTGGAGGGAGCACTGTTAGCCCAGATGGGAACATTTCACTTAAACTATATATGTATACACAGACTCATGTGTTTTATGTAATTTTAGGTAGATGATAATATGATGCTTTATGACTTTTGGAAGGCATTGTTTCTGTGATTTTAGTTTCCTCCCTCCTTCTGTATTTATCTCCCTTCTCTTATGAAGGGTATTTAGGTTGTTTCCATATTGTGAACAGAGTGGCAATAGTCATTTGATTTTATGTGTGTGGGTGTTTTGCCTACATATATGTCAATGTACAATGTTCATGCCTGGCGCCTGCAGGGGCCAGAAGAAGGTATAATATCCCCTAAAACTGGAGTTACAGACTGTTCTAAGCTGCCATGTGGGTGCTGGGAACTGAACTTGGATCCTCTGAAAGAGCAGTCAGTGCTCTTAATGGCTCAGCCCCTTATTTATTTATTTGCTGTTGCCATGGGTTCTCATGTAACCCAGCCTTGCCTCAAGCTCACTATGCAGCTGAAGATGACTTGGACCTCTGTCCTTTTGTTTCTCTTACACAAATGCTGAGAATACAGGCCTGGGCTACCACATGAGTTTTATGTGGTCCTTGGGAATCAAATCCAGGACCTTATGTATGCTAGGCAGGGATTCTACCAAGCGAGTTACAACCCCAAACCCCTTTAATTTTTATGTAATTTTAATTTTTATTGAGAGTGCATGGTGTGTGTGTGTGTGTGTGTGTGTGTGTGTGTGTGTGTGTGTTACAGTTCCCAAGTGGAAACCAAAGGATGTCTGTTGGGGGAGTTGTTTCTCTCTTTCCAGCATGTAGGTCTAGGAATTGAACTTGAGCCCTCAGGTTTGTGTGGTAAGTGTCCAGTCACAGAGCCATCTCACTCCTCCCCCTTTATTGTTTTATTGTCAGTTTTGTCTCTGTGTGCTGGTGTGTGCAAATCCTAGATGCAAGTGCCACAAAGGGCTAGAGGAGTGGAAGTCCCCTTGCAGCTGGAATGCTTGTGAGCCGCCTGTCTGATGTGGGTGCTGAGAACTGAACTTGAGTCCTTTGCAAGAGCAGTAAATACTCTCACTCCCGACTCCTCTCTCCAGTCCTTTATTTTTAACAGTTTGAGGCAGAGTCTCCATCTGTATCCCCGGCTGGCCTGGAACTTGCCTTTTTCTGAGTCCCAAGTACTGGGATGAGTGATGTGAGCCACCAAGCCTGGCTTTCCTTTGAAATCTTGACTTCCAATTTGCTACTATACTCAGTGGGACTTTTGCCTTTTTCAATCCCTTCTCCTTCCTGTCTTCTCGCTGTCCAATAGGCTCTGGTGGACTTCAGTCTCTGGCCTCTAGGATTAGACCTTTGGCCCTCTACTACATTTACATTCTAAAGAGGCTCCCACTTTGTCCTACTTGATACAACTGATAAAACTGGTTTTGTCAGACATCGAGATTTGTATAGATTACCACTGGCTTTTCATACATAGTTGTATTTCTAAACTCCACGAGGTCTTCAGTAAGGCTTGTCTAAACTAAGTTTTTTTTAAAGATTTATTTATTTATTCTAAGTAAGTACACTGTAGCTGTCTTCAGACACTCCAGAAGAGGGCATCAGATCTTGTTACGGATGGTTACAAGGCACCGTGTGGTTGCTGGGATTTGAACTCAGGACCTTCAGAAGAGCAGTCAGGTGCTCTTACCCACTGAGCCATCTCACCAGCCCCTAAACTAAGTTTTGAGTCTTGTTTTATCCTTGTTACTCAAAATTTTGTGATCATTTGGGAGGCAAGGGCAGGAGATTATTCTAAGTTTGAGACCAGCTGGGTCTGCATACAGAGCTCCAGGTCAGCCAGTGACCATAGTGCACCTCTTACTATTGCTGAGGTCTCACATAACCCAGACTGGCCTCGAATTTACTAAGTACTCAAGGTGGATCTGGAACTTTTGTTTCCACGTTCCTTTGCTGCGATATAGTATGTACTACCATGGCGTTTGATGTAGTGTATTAAGATACAATGTGGTCTTTCTTGTATTTGCTAGGCAAGCATTCTACCAAATGAGCTATATCTCCAGTCCTAGCCTGTCTTAAAAACCAAATAAAATAAAATAAAATATAAAATTCACGGCTTTTCTAAAACGTCAGCTCCCTTCAAACCTGTGTCCAGTTAGATCTTTTATTTTTCAGATGTTTTTCCTCCTTTCCTTCTCCTGAGACAGCCTTGGGTGTCCTTTGCCACAGTTATCATTTAAACTCCCCCGAAGTCGCTTTGGAAGCCTACTCTCCTACTTAGCTCTGCTCCTCCTCTCTTCCTAACTTTGGGCTAAGGAAGTTCATTAACCAATGGACAGACACGCGTAGATGGGCAGTGAGCTCCTAGGCAAGAATTCTGCTTTGTTTTCCTCTTTTCCCACCTTATGCGGTGGCGGACTGCTGGGCTGCACTGTAGCGGGTGGTCAAACATTTCTGGTGAGTGGAGTTGGCGGGAGAATCAGAGCAAGGGGCACGGCTGGTCCGGGGTTCAGAGCAGTCCTGGAGCCTTCAGGGGCTAGCTAGCCTGAAGCTTGCTAACCACAGGAGGGAGGGGAGGAGGAAGGGGGTAGGGAGGGGGAAAGGAGGGAGGGAGGGAGGGGCCGGCCCATACTGTGGCCTGGGGCCAAGGACGTCTAGAGCAGAGGGTGATGGGAGCTGCCTGTGCTGTAGGAAACACTTTTTAGGCGCTTGTTTTGTACTGTCGCTGGAACCCAACGCTGCAGCACTCCCAATTTCACAATCAGCGTGAGTCAGCTGGGCCGGCTGCTGGACAGCGAGGGGAAGGTGGGTGAGGAGGGCTCCTCAGTCCCTGGGGGCAGGCAGGATCGAGTGGTGACCAGAGAGCCCTAGATGCGGTCCCTGCACCCATAGGACAGGTGAGCGCCAGGCCAGGCTGGCCGCTGGGTGGAGCTGCGTGAGCCACCCTCCACGGCGCCCTCGCCACTGCACAGGTAACACCCCTCCTGGGCCTCTTCCGAATCTCCTCCGGCCTCGGTGCCTAGAACACCATGCGTCCCCCCGGGCCATTTCGGCCTTGCCCGCAGCACATTTGGGGCCTGGGCAATTTTGTCCCCTTCCGGCTGGTGCCCACGCCCAGCCCACAACCATTCGCATCTCACACTTAGTGTTCGAAAACCTAGGCGATCCAACGGGCCTTGGGGATGGGGTGGGGGTGGGGTGAGGACAACGCCCACTAGTGCCCAGTGCTCTGTCGGAGCCTGTCTCCTGGAGGTAGCTAGTGACCTGGGGTCCAAATCGGTGAGTCCCTTGGGGGTGTGCCTCTCCGCGCTGGATTCCGCACCCCAAGCCCTATTTTTCTCTGCTTTGTGGAGCCCCGAGATGGCGTTGGCGGAAGTGAAACCACGAGACGGAGTGGGGCGAGCTCCGCGGGGATGAATCGGGTTTTGAGTAGGCTTTCTACACTAGTGTACAGGTTAAACAACAACCCTTCTAGCTGGCCTCAGCGTACTAAGCTCTGCCGCCTGGGGGAGGCGGATGCCGTCTTCAAAACAATTGATGTGTACTTTATGCTCATGAAATATTCCATTTCACATCAGGTCTGTGGGGTTTGACTAGATTTAGACCGTTTCCACAGGGGTCCTTGGTGCTCTTTTTCTTTAGTCAGTCCATTTCCCTACCCCGCCCCCTTGCACTGTTTTGATGATCATCTTCTTGGCTTAGTTTTGCTCATCACTAACGTCATAATTCGGGCTTATAAGTATTGTAAGTACTCTTTTGTGTTCGATTTACATTACTTTTAAAATGAGCATCGTTAGAAAGGTGTCTCTTGGTGTTTCTTGGTTTCTCCAGGTTCCAGGCCTGCACAGTGGACTGGAAATGCATGTGTGGCAAGTTGAAACGGAGATGTGTTTATATTGTTCCCCTCCCAAAGCTTAGTTTCTCTCTCTCTCTCTCTTTCTCTCTCTCTCTCTCTCTCTCTCTCTCTCTCTCTCTCTCTCTCTCTCTCTCTTTCCCCTCTTTGTTTCTTCTTTCTTGTTTGAGGCAGGGTCTCACTTTGTAGCCACAACTTGCCTGGAACTTGTTGTGTAGACCAGGCTGTCCTTAAACTTACGGAGACCTACCTGTCTTTGTCTCTTGAGTACTGGAACTCAGGGAGTGTGCCACCTAACTTTATATTGTTTTTTTTTTTTTTTGAGACAGTCACTCTGTAGTACAGTCTGGCTTGGATCTAATTATGTAACCTGGGCTGGGTTTGAACTCAGAACTTTCTTCCTGCCTTAGGCATTGGTTATCTTGTCCAATTTTTTTCAACTCTAATTCATAATTTGGTTGTTTCTCAGATTGCATCTGGGTATTGGCAGTCACCTATTCGCCCGCCAATGAAGTATATCCTGGTTACTGGTGGGGTCATCTCAGGCATTGGTAAAGGGATCATCGCCAGTAGCATCGGGACCATTCTCAAGTCATGTGGACTCCGAGTAACTGCCATCAAAATTGACCCCTATATTAACATCGACGCTGGAACTTTCTCACCGTATGAACATGGTATGAAAAGGAATCTTTTCCTTTTAAAGCCTTAAACTTTATTTTTGCTATACTAAATACACATACTTTGCAGTGATTTCTTCTCTGTGGGTGTTTTTAAATTTGTATTTATGTGCATATGTGACTGTATGTGCTATGTGTTTGCAGGTGCCTACAGGGGCTGGGAGAGAGATTCTGTGGAACTGGGTGAAGTTACAGGTGGATGTGAGCTATGGGTACTCTGGGATCTTAACTCTGGTACTTTGCAAGAGCAACAGATACTCCTAAGTGCTGTGCTGTCTCTCTAGTCCCTTGTCTTGTGTTTTGTGTATCTTCTCTAGGATAGACTTCCAGAAGTAGACTTGCTGGATCATGCCTTAGAACTGTGTGAAAGTTCTTACGGCTACTGATCCATTTTTCAGATCACTGATGGCATTCTACATAGTCAAGTCTTTGGAAATGGACCATTTTTCTATGGACTTGGGTTTAGTTTATTTTATCATAAAGGTAAATTTCCCACTTACCATTTCCCACTGCTGGAATCATTGTTATAAATATTGACTTTATTTTAGATGTCTTGGGGGGAGGGTGTGCATGCATGAATGTATGTGTGGTTGAGTATGTGTGTGTGTGTGTGTGTGTGTGTGTGAGCACCAGTGAATACTGAGGAAAGAGGTTGATTTCAGATGTCGCCCTTAGTCATTTCCACCTTATACTTTGAGGTGGGCTCTCTCATTGGAGCCCAGAGCCTGTTGATTTCGTGAGTCTCGTTAGCCAGCTTCGTCCAGGGAGTGCCAGCCTCTGTCTTCAGAGTGCTCCGCTGGAATGCAGGGATCACAGGCAGGGTGCTGTGCCCACCTGGCTTTTGCATGGCGGCTGGGGATCGGAACTATGTCCTTAGACTTGTGTGGCAAGTGCTTTATACGCTGTGCCATCTTCCTGACCCTGACAGTTTTCTTTGATCACACTGTAGCCCAAGCTAATCCAGCACTCACTCTGTAGCCCAGGCTGCCCTTGGATTCACATGAATCCATTTCAACCTCCTGAGTTCTGCGATTATAGGTTTGAGTCACCACAGCCAGGCATTTTGATATGTATAAATTAGTTTTTTAAAAAAAGGTCATTAATACCAGGCTTGGTAGCACATGCATATAATCCCAGATCTTGAGAGATGAACAGGAGAAATGGGGCTTCAGGGAGAAATTAAGGTCAGCTTTCATCAGCTGCATAGTCTGAGGCTAACTTGGTCTACATGAGACCCCGCTTTTAGCAGCTACAACTACAACTTCAAGGCAAGCCTGGGGCCCGATCTCAAAAGAACAAGGACAAAACAAAAACCAAGAAAAACAAGGGGCTGGATGTTTCTTATTCAGGAATATGATCATATAATCATAGAGAAGAGAGTTTGCATCCCTCAGCACCCAGGTCAAAGCCAGTTGCATCTGAAGCTCCAGTACACATGAAGCAGAGACAGATGGAGCTGTCCCTGGAGCTCTTTGGCTAATTAGCCTAGCAGAATGGGTGATTTCCAGTTTCATCAGGAGACAAATTCAGGTTCAGAGCAATTGAACAAGACATCTCTGGCCTCCACATGAATGGGCACGCATATACATGCACACTTTTGTGTTTATATGTCCAATATCCATGGGAATGCATACCTATATCACACACACACCCCAAAAAAGTATTTATTCACTTTATTTTTTTTTGTATGTACTTGTATTTTACTTACTTATGTGTGTGTGCTCACTACACAGAAAGTATGTGGCAGTCAGAAAACAACTTATGACCGGGAATTCTCTTTCTACCATACAGGGGCTCAGTTCAATCTGAATTCATGTTGTCAGATTAAGCAGCAAGCACCCTTCCTTGCTGAGCTATCTTGCAGGCCCTTAACCCCCCCCTTTTTTTTTAGATACAACCAGAAAAAATCTTCAGTGTATGGCTTTGAGGATGAATTTTATCTAAATGAACCTCTTGTGTAACTAGCCCTGATAGATCACAGAACAAAAATCCCCTTTGTGGGGCTGACTTAGTAAAGTTGTTTGCTACCCCAAAGGGCAAGCCTAATGACCCTAGTGATCCCCAGACCTCACCCAAAGGTGGAAGGAGACAGTCAGCTCCATAAAATTGTCCCTTTGTGTCCTTTGTTCTTGATCCTTAACTCTCAGCTATCTTCTATCCTGTTTTGTAGCATCAGAACCAGGCATTAATTTTACAGTGTTTTCTCCCTTTTTGGAGATGAGTTATTTGCTTCCAACTGTGGGACTCAAGCAGCTCTTTCAGCTCAGTCTTCCCAGGACCCAGAGTTATAGGCTAGTATTATCACACCCAAGGAGCTTCCTGAATGGTCATTTCAGTTTTGAAGTAAGTTGAATCTTAAACTGGTTTTTCTTTGCTTTGTTTTTTAAATAGAAGCAAAATTAACTCTTAGGCCTAGATCATGATTATAATTATAATCTAGGCTTAAGAGCTAATTTCTAAAAATAAATGGTTTGTGTCTATTTCCAGCTTGAAAAATAAGGGTGTTTCCCAAGCTTTTGATACATAATGTACATATACACACACATACACAAACACACACACACACACACACACACACACACACACACACACANACACACACACACACACACACACACACACACACACACACACACATATACACCATACCATAAATACACATTTTTAAATTTATTTTATGTCTTGTATGTTTTGGTTTTTATACATTTTTTTTAATGAAGAGATCTAATCCAGATCCTTAAGGTGAGCTACAGCCTCAGCCCTCATAATTCCTTTAAAAAGATTCCTTATATTTTATATATATTTAATATATAAATATGTACACATCTATACATACACATACACATATATATTGAGATAGGGTCTCACTATGTAGACCTGTCTGGTCTGGGACTCATTATGTAGATCAGGCTGGTCTTGAACTCACAGGCATCTGAGATTAAAGGTAAGTTACCACCACTCCTGGTCTTTTTTTTTTTTTTAAAAGATTTATTTATTATTATATCTAATACACTGTAGCTGTCTTCAGATGCACCAGAAGAGGGCGTCAGATCTCATTATGGATGGTTGTAAGCCACCATGTGGTTGCTGGGATTTGAACTCACGACCTTTAGAAGAGCAGTCGGTGCTCTTAACCACTGAGCCATCTCTCCAGTCCCCCACTCCTGGTCTTAAGATTTATTTTTATTCTATGTGTCAGTATTTTTCTACATGTATGTATGCGTACCACATGTATCCTTAATACCCAAGGAGTCCAGAAAAGGGACTCAGATCCCTTGGAACTGTAGTTACAGACAGTGGGTGCTGGGAATGTAACTCTGGCCCTTTGGAAGAGCAGTACGTTCCGGATTCTGCAGAGGCATTTCTCCAGCCCTGTAGTGTGTGTTTTGAAGCACGGTCTTACTCTGTACCCCTGGCTGTCCTGAAACCGCTTATACCAGTCTGGTTCCAAACTTTCAGGGTCGTTCCTGCCTCATTTCCCAAGGGCTAGGATCAGGCATGTACCACTGTGCCTGTCTTTGCTGGATAGAGGGTTTGAGGTTGATTCTTGTCTACAACTCTGAAATCTGACAAGTTTTAAAAATGTAGTAAGTCTTCATAAATTTATGACTACTGTCCTCTTTTTTTTTTTCAAAAATTTGAAAATTGAAGATTCTGTATGTTTGTGCCGAGGTATAGTTTCTGTTTCTTAAATTTTATTAGCTTGAGAATAAAACAAGCAAAAGGGGTATCTTGTTAGAATTTGATTTTGTTTGTAAAGGACGTATTAGGTTGTGGTAGCTTGCATTTTTTTTTTTTTTGAGGTGATTGACAGGTAGAGCCAACAAGCCTGAATTAGCAATACAAAAACATAGAAAGGGCACAGATGGGAACATTCCAAAGTTCTTAGGTTCGCTTGTGCGCAAATGAATTGCAGAAAAGTTTGGTCATGGTTTGAATTTTGAATACAACTGCTGAAACTGGTGAAACCGACACACTAGCTCAGCTGCAATAAATTATGGGTGAAAGAACATGTCATTTCAGATGCCTCCTCAGCACCTGGATGCATGTGCAAATCTATTGCTACTTGGACTGCTCTCTCTCTCTCTCTCTCTCTGGATTTAAGTTCCAGGTTCAGATGCCTGACATATCTTTTTGGGTTTTATGTACACAACCACACACAGTCAGTCAAACAGCACCAGTGTGTGTGTGTGTGTGTGTGTGTGTGTGTGTGTGTGTGTGTGTGGTCACAAAGACTGCTGGTGGTAGTTAGGCCCGACTTTCAGGCAAACTAAGGGAGCTACGAGGTCTGAATACAAACTCAGGATAGGAAAGGGAATAGGAAAGGGCAAAGCAGCCAGGTTCTGGGTGGCTTTCCTCACTGGCAAAAACCAACATGTATTCTTTTTTTTTTATTATTTTGTTTTTTGATTTTTGATTTTTTCGAGACAGGGTTTCTCTGTGTAGCCCTGGCTGTCCTGGAACTCACTCTGTAGACCAGGCTGGCCTCGAACTCAGAAATCCCCCTGCCTCTGCCTCCCAAGTGCTGGGATTAAAGGTGTGCGCCACCACGCCGGGCAAGTTTTAATTTCTATGCTGCCTTTTGATCATAGGTGAAGTATTTGTTTTCTGCTTGTGGACGTTGTACATCGTGGTGCGCACTAGGCTCCGCACCACGATGTACAACGTCCACAAGCAGAACTCAGGATAGGAAAGGGAATAGGAAAGGGCAAAGCAGCCAGGTTCTGGGTGGCTTTCCTCACTGGCAAAAACCAACATGTTTTTTTTTTTTTTTTATTATTTTGTTTTTTTTTTTGAGACAGGATTTTTTTCTCTGTGTAGCCCTGGCTGTCCTGGAACTCACTCTGTAGACCAGGCTGGCCTCGAACTCAGAAATCCGCCTGCCTCTGCCTCCCAAGTGCTGGGATTAAAGGTGTGCGCCACCACGCCGGGCAAGTTTTAATTTCTATGCTGCCTTTTGATCATAGGTGAAGTATTTGTTTTAAATGATGGTGGAGAAGTTGATTTGGACCTTGGAAATTATGAAAGATTCTTGGACATTAATCTCTATAAAGACAACAACATCACCACTGGGAAGATATATCAGCATGTGATCAACAAAGAGAGGCGCGGTGATTACCTGGGGAAAACTGTTCAAGGTATTTACTCCACAACATTATAGGCCCTGTGTGCTAAACGTCACTCAGGGGAAACTATGTATTTAACAGAAGAGAGAAGGTTGTGGGCTCTGAAATCTCTACTTTCTTTTCTTTCTTTTTTCTTCTTTTTTTAAAGATGTACGTGAGTATATTGTCGATTTCCTTAGACATTTCGGAAGAGGGCATCAGATCCCATTACAGATGGCTGTGAGCCACCATGATATGGTGGCTGGGAATTGAACTCAGGACCTCTGGAAGAGCAGCCAGTCCTCTTAACCGCTGAGCCATCTCTCCAGTCCCTTTGCTTTCTTTTCTAAAGATTGCCTTCCCTCCAATATTCCTGAATATATTTTCATCTGTTTTGTTATTGGATAATATTTTTAAATTTTCATTTTTTTTTTTTGGAAATGGTCTCATGTATTCCAGGATAGTATTTAACTTGCTATGTAGCCAAGGATGACCTTGAATGTAACAGTCCTCCAGCCTACATCTTTTTAAGTGCTGGGATTATAGACATTGACCACCACCAGTTTATGTAGTGTTATGGGTCAAACTGAGTGCTTCATGCAGGCTAGGCAAGAACTCTACTAACTGAGCTCTATATCCCAAGGTCCTGATGTTATTTATTTTTGGTTGGTTTTGAGAAACAGTCTCACTGTGGTGCTCTGGCCCACCTGGAACTTGCTATGTAGATCAGACTGGCCTTGAATCCACAGAAATCCACTTGCCTCTGTGATTTAGTCCCTGACCAAAGCACCTTATAGATGGGCTTATTTGTGCTGATGGTTTCATAGGGTAAGAGTCCATTCCTGTCTCATGGGGTAGGCATGGCTACTGAGAGAAGCAAGCTGAGAGCTCACATGTTGAACAAGTAAGAAGCACAGGGAGCACAGTGGGAATGGTGTGAGGCTTTGAAACTTTCCAAGCCCACCTCCAGTGGCATGCTTCCTCCAACAAGGCCCTACTTCTTAGGTGCCACCAACTAGAGACTGTGTATTCAAATGCCCAAGACTATAGGGGCATTTCATTCAAGTCAGCACACACTATTTTCCTGAGTGCTACGATTCAAGGTGTGTGCTACCATGCCTGGCCTTTACTTATTTATTGTTCGTTTGTTTGATTTTTGATTTTTTTAAAATATTTTTTTTCTTAAAGATTTTTTTAAAATTTATTATATGTAAGTACACTGTAGCTGTCTTTAGGCACCCCAGAAGAGGGCATCAGATCTCATTATGGATGGTTGTGAACCACCATGTGGTTGAGGGGATTTGAACTCAGAACGTTTGGAAGAGCAGTCAGTGCTCTTAACCACTGAGCCATCTCTCCAGCCCTGTTTTTTGATTTTTTAAGACAGTGTTTTTCGCCAGGCAGTGGTGGC
>NC_034613.1:141024928-141040792 GCF_900095145.1 Mus pahari
CCTGCCTCTGCCTCCCAAGTGCTGGGATTAAAGGCGTGTGCCACCACGCCCAGCCTTATTGTTTTAAACTATTAAGTTCATGAATTGCATGACCATTTGTAATATCAGAATTTAGAGGTGGAAACAGGAAGGGATTCCAAGTCATCTTCACCTACAGAGCAGGTTTTAGACCAGTCTGAGCTATATGAGCCCTTGCCTCAAAAATGAAAACCAAGAGGGGCTGGAGAGATTGCTCAGGGTTTGAGAACACTTGCTCTTGAAGAAGACCGAAGTTTGGTTCTCAGCACCCATATGGGTGGCTAATAACTGTGTATATTTCCAGTTCCAGGAGACCCAGGGATCCAGTGTCCTCTTCTATCTTCCAAAGGCACCAGGCATCATGTGATACACATACATACATGATGTCAAAACAAACATACACATCCAAGTTAATTTTAAAAAGAAAAATCAATTAAATTTATGATATTCTGGGCTGGGCATGGAGGTCCAGAAAGATGCAGACTAATTACCACAAGTTCAAGTACAGCCTGGTCTCCATAGCAAGTTTTAGGCTATGCAGGACTACATAGGGAGACCCTGTTTCAAAAAGAAAAAAAACCATCAAGATATTTTATTTTATGGTAATTACAGAAGCCAGAGAAGACTAAGACAATATCCAGCTGGATTTTGAAGTCTCCATGCTGGAGCACTGGTGAGTGGGTGGGCTTCATCTACACCCTTGGAGTGGACCTCTCCATAGACTGTTGTTATTCCCTGTACTTAGGCTCCAGCCCTGTGCAGCTGCTGGCCATCTTCTGCCATGGATGCTAGCATCTGCCTTACCCAGAAGCTTCCCTTGCCCAGTTCTCAGATGACATTATAGGTAGTTTCTAGGAGGTTTTTTAAAAAAAGATTTTTTGTGTGTATATCATATACACATGTATGGCATATGTGTGTTAGTGCCCTTGGAAGCCAGAAGAGGGTGTTGGGAGTCCCTGGAGCTAGAGTAACAGGCAGTTGTGAGCCTTGAGATGTATAGGAATTGAAGTCAGGTTCTCTGGGAAAGTAGGAAGTACTAATTGTTGAGCCATCTCTCCAGTCTGATGTTTTCTTATCCTCACCGAAGATAGTACTTCTGCTTTCTGTTTCTTGTTCTCTATATCTGGTCTGCTTCAAGAGCAAAGGCCTGTGGAGATGACTAGCCTTGGATTCCTCAGTCCATACTGGTTCCAGAGATGGCGACAATGGCAGAAGAGCTCCAGCTGGTCTGATTTGCTTGGTGGCTTTCACATTATTTGGGAGGTCTAAATGCTTCATTTCTCATGAACATGAAGTAACTTGCTGTGTTGTTTATTCCTTCTTTCTGCAGTTGTCCCCCATATTACTGATGCTATCCAGGAGTGGGTTATGAATCAAGCCAAGGTGTCTGTGGATGGCAATAAGGAAGATCCCCAGATATGTGTTATCGAGGCAAGCATGGGACTTTTCTTCATAAGCTACTGTTCGTCTGGGTCCCTAAGTATCCAGTCTTCATTCATTCTCCCCTCCTGGGTGTTGTAAACTAGTCTGGGAAGTGGGGTTCCAGCAGGGAACAACAAAGATGATCACAAGTCAGTTATTAAACATGTTCTCCTGAGGTGAGTATGCCTGATAGGCGTGTGCTGGCAGTTGAGTAATGAACTCACTGTTGGGGCTGGAGCCAGAAATGGACAGTTTCTGTGTCTGAGGAGCCTATAGACTCACTGTTTATACTAATGGAGTATATTATTTATTTGTCAACAGGGTTTTATGTAGCCCAGGCTGGCCTTTAGTTTGATATATAGCCAATAAAGACTTTGAATCCCTGATCCTTCTGCCAGGTGCTAGGATTACAGATATGTGCCACTGCACCTGGCTTATGCTGTGGTGGGGATTGACTCTAGGGCTTCATGTGTGCCAGGCGTGTATGTTACCAAATGAGCTACATCCCTATCTCAGGGCATATTTTAATTCCTTGTATTGGAGAAATATGTGCAGAGTGCTGTGGAAAGTAGAGATTGGGCTGGGAAAGGCAGATGGTGGAGGTGGGAGGTGGGAGGTGCTAGCCACCATTTCAAGAAAGCGGCATGCCCTTTGAAAGCCCTGTTGACTGCCTTCATCTTTCTTTCATTCCTTTATGTCTGTATAATGTAGTGTGCTATGCAAACTGTCTTCTACATAGGCATTTCTTCCTTCCTGGTTTATACCAAGGAAGTGCTTCCTCTTAAAAATAAAAGTGTGTGTGTGTGTGTGTGTGTGTCTGTGTCCGTGTGCCTGTGTCTCCGTGCTCATGTGGAGGTCAGAGGACAACCGTGAGTTGTTCACTCTCACCATGTTTGAGACAGGGTCTCTCTTGCTCTCTGCTCTGTATGCCTGGCTAGCCAGCCTGTGAGCTTCTGGTGATCCTCCTGTCTTTACATCCCATGTCTTGTTAGGGTCATGTTATAGTTCTAGACATGTGTGCTACTGTGTCTGATTTTCACGTGGGCTCTCGGGATCTGAACTCAGGTTGTCAGGGCTAGCACAGCAAGTAGTTACCATTGAGTCATTTCCTTAGTTCCAGGACTCCCCTTAAAAATGACATATACCCCTGGCCCCAAACTCCTCTATGTAGCCAAATTTTTGAAGCCCCTGTCTCTACCTTCCTAGTGCTTCAGACTCTACCAGCTGAGCTGTGTTCTTCTTACTCCCGTCTTAAAGTTTTTGGTTACTACTATCATTATTATTTTGTGAATCAGTAAGTTTATTGGTTCTGCTTAGAAATCACAGGTAAGATAAGAAGCCTGGCATGGTGGCACACACCTTTAATGCCTGCAGGAGGTAGAGGCTGGTAGATCTCTGTAAGTTGGTGACCATCCTAGTCTATGTGGAGAGTTTCAGGTTAGCCCTCTTCTGGTATGCAAGTGTACATACAGATTAAGTACTCATATACAAAAATAAATAAATCAATCTTTTTTTTAGAAAAGGCTAAGCAGCATCTTTCCCATTTCCTATAAATTCTCACCTAGTTATGGAAGATAACGTCATGAAAGCTGCATCGTGAAGTCCTCTCTTGCAGTTAAGCTTCCACCCCCCCCAAGTCTGTACAAAACCATATATAGTACCAAACACTAATGTATATGTCTTAACCATAGATACCTATTGTCTTAGGGTTTTCCTGCTGTGAAGAGACACCATGACCAAGGCAAGCCTTATAAAGGACAACATTTAATTGGGGCTGGTTTACAGAATTGCCTATAATTCACAGCAGCTCTCATGCCTCAGCTTCCCAAGTGCTAGAATTATAATATAATAATTATTATATAATTATAGTAGGATGCCATCACTTCAGATTGTATACTAGTTTAACTAAGTTGGGTATAATAAAAGGTCGAGAATAACAAGAAACTAGAACAATTGTAACAGCACATTATAGTGTAAGTTATTTAAAACTTAAGCATTATCTACTTTCGAATTGTAAATTTAATAAACACAGACAGGGACTATCTCATTCTGCACACAGGGATAATGGTGACCTAGAGGCAGAGTAAAGGGAACTTCAAGTGGATGAGAGGATGCAGTCCCAGAATAGACCACATGAGGGCAGGAATGGATAACATTTAAAGTCGTGTTCACCTCCCCTCTTTCTCCAGTGACAGCTATAAGATTCCCCAATTGATAAAGCACAAGAGGAAGCTGGGTTTGGGAGTCTATAATCCAACACTCCAGGGGCCAGGGAAGAAGTTTGGACCTAGCCTGGGCTACCTATCAAGCTTTAGTCCAGTCTGAGCTACAGAGTTAGACTGCCACCTTCCCCCCCCAAACCCACAAACAAAACAGAAGAGGGCTAGGGGTATATAGCTCAGTAGTAGAGCACTTGATTAGCATACGTGAGACCCTGGATTATGGCCCCAGCACTACAAAAACACAAAGGACAAAATCCTTAAACATGTTCCCATAAGGTTTGATTTGAGTGCAGACCTTTTTTTTTTTTTTTTCTCCCAGACAGGAACATGCTATGTAGCCTTGGCTGACCTGGAACTGGTATCCTGGCCTTGAACTCACAGAACTCCATCTGCCTCACTCACCTCTATCTTGAGTACTGAGTCTAAAGGTGATAGCCACCATGCCTCGTCTGTTTTTTAAATTTTACTTGTCTTTGTGTGTGTCCGTGCTGCATGTGTGCATGTATATTTGAAGACCTGTGGAAGCCAGGGGTCTACATTGGTTATCTTTCTCAGTTGCTCACCACCTTATTGTTTGACACAGATTCTCAAAGAACCCATAATTTATTGATTTGGTTTGACTGGCGGGCCAGCAAGCTCCAGGGATCTGCCTGTCTCCACCCAACACCTTCTCATCTGAATGCTGGGGTTACAGACATATACTGCTCTGCACAGCTTTATACCCAAGTCCTCATGTTTGCCTGGCAATCACATTATTGACTGAACCACTGTCCCTGTTTGTATTTATTAGGACAGCGTTTCTCCCTGTATTTCAAGTTAACCTTGGATTTAGTATGTAATCCAGGTTGGCTTGAATTTACAGCAAATTTCCAGCCTCTTAAGCACTACTGAGATTACAGATGTGTGTCACCAAGCCTCCTTCCTCCTCTTCCTGTTGTTGATGCTGATGCTGTTTCTACTCTTCCCCCTTCTCCTCCTCCTTCCTCCCTTCCTCCCTCCCTCTCTCCTTTCTTCCTTTCCTGCTTCCTTCCTTCCTTCCTTTCTTTTTTTTTTTTTTTTTTTTGAGACAGGGTTTCTCTGTATAGCCCTGGCTGTCCTGGAACTCACTCTGTTGACCAGGCTGGCCTCGAACTCAGAAATCCGCCTGCCTCTGCCTCCCGAGTGCTGGGATTAAAGGTGAATGCCAGCACGCCCTGCTCTAATTTTTTTTTAAAAAAATTCTGCTATCTTATAATTAGTGAGAAATTATAGCCCGCTACATTTTTGATTCCATATGATTTCTTTTGTTAGTTTGAATTCTCATGTATCCCCGGCTGTCCTTACACTTGCTATGTAGCCGAGATGACCTTGAGATGACCTTGAACTCTTGATCCTTCTGTCTTCTCCCAAGTGCTGGGGATTCTGTGTGTGAGGCATCATGTCTGGCTTTGTTTTTGACAGAAGTTCAAGGTCATCTTTGGCTATATTGTAGATTCCAGGTCAGCCTGGGCTACATAAGACTCCGTTTTTTTTAAAAAAAATTCCAAGCTTTTTATGAGTGGTTTTCCCCTACAATGTAGCCCTGACTGGCTTTTGCCTCTGCCTTTTGAGTGCTTGCATTACAGGTGTGTTTCATTAATCTTGGCTGGTGTGTTTCTAGTTCTTCCCAACATTTTGCTGTAGTATTGATTCTGTAGTAGATGCTCAAATGCTGGCAAAGTTATTTTAAAATCTGTGGGATAGCCTTTAGGTTTTTAATCTGGTTTTTAACCTTGAGTTTGGTAAAGGTGAATGTATATCAATTTCAAAGTGAAATGCTTTAAGTAACCTTATTGGAGACACATTGTTGACATTGAGTGATTACACCATCAGGAACATTCATTCCAGTACTAAAGTATCAGAAATGTTTTAGTAATAATAATCAGCATGTTTTAATATTAGGAGGCTATTTAAATACATGTAGGTATGTGTTTATATTTATATGTGGGGAGGGAGATGGAAAGAGAATTTGAAAATGCTCATTTTTTGTCAATCAATCCAACTACCCAAGCAGAAACAAGTGGCCATCAACCTTTCTTATCATGGGATTTGAGTATTTTGTTCTAACTAGAACCATTGGTAGAAATGGTCTTACCTTTCTCTTCTGTGGTCTATGTTTTGGGTAATTTTTTTCTTTGTTGCATTCATTTTACTTATTGTGAACCTTCTATTTTATGTTTACTTAGTGTGTGTGTGTGTGTGTGTGTGTGTGTGTGTGTGTGTGCATACATGTCTCACAGTGTGTATACCAAGGCATGCCTATATAAGTCAGAGGAAAAGTTGTGGGAGTCAGTTCTTGTAGGTCCTAGGGATTGAACATGGGTCATCAGGATTGGTGGCAATTGCCTTTACCCACTGAAACACCTTGCCAGCCCTTGGAACTTTCTACTTGCTTATGAATTCAGTGACCTGAGCCTATCTGTTGGGGTCCAGGAATTGCCTCACAAACTACACAAACACCAATCTCAGATAGACAGGGATAGTTTATTGAACATAAGCCTCAGGACGGGTCGATCAGGGCCATGGGTCCGGATTCAGGAACTGTACTGGCTGGTTTTGTGTGTCAACTTTTCTCAGGCTGGCGTTATCACAGAGAAAGGAGCCTCCCTTGAAGAAATGCCTCCATGATATCCAGTTGCAAGGCATTTTCTCAATTAGTGATCAAGGTGGGGAGGGCCCCTTGTGGGTGGTGCCATCCCTGGGCTGGTAGCCTGGGTTCTTTAGGAAAGCAAGCTGAGCAAGGCAGGGGCAGCAAGCCAATACGTAACACCCCTCCATGGCCTCTGCATCAGCTCCTGCTTCCTGACCTGCTTGAGTTCCAGTCCTGATTTCCTTGGTGATGAACAGCAGTATGGAAGTGTAAGCTGAATAAACCCTTTTCTTCTCAACTTGCTTTTTGGTCATGATGTTTTGGGCAGGAATAGAAACCTTGACTAAGATAGGAACTGAATCTTGATTGTGGGTAAGTAAAGATCCTACAGGGTTTTTAAGCCCCCAACCCACAAACATCTGTGCCAAGTTATTTCACCAATTAGGATTTAGGGATGGAGAATTTTCTTAGGAACATGGCTTTGTTGTACACTTATCCTGCTCCTGTTGGTTGGGGTATTCAACTGTGGCAGGGGACTTGCCTTGCCTAAACTTGTCAACTAGGATGTCAGTTACCCACGTAGATGTCTCTTTTTGCAAGTAGGATGTCAGGTCCCAGGGAGGTCACTCTACTTGACCATTACTCAAAATGGAAGTCTTATTCTAAATAGTTTCTTAGGTTGGTGAAGGTGTCTCTCTTATGCTGGGGCCCAGGGGCAGCTTATAAAGGCAGATACCATGCAAGCTTATATTATACACAGGTGCAGGAAGTGCTGTTGGCTGGTTGGTTCGCTCCAAGCTTATTGTGGGTAACTACACAAAGCAGTTCTACTGACTTCTATCATGATTGGTTTTCAAGGGCACAGAACATAAATAAATATGTCATCAATCTTGGCATTAGAAGTTTCCTAGTGGGGCTGGAGAGATGGCTCAGCCGGTAAGAGCACTGACTGCTCTTCCAAAGGTCCTGAGTTCAAATCCCAGCAACCGCATGGTGGTTCACAACCATCTGCAGTGAGATCTGATGCCCTCTTCTGGGGTGTCTGAAGACAGCAACAGTGTACTTACATATAATAAATAAATAAATCTTTAAAAAAAAGTTTCTTAGTAACAGCAGAAACATATGAAAAAGTTACCTTATTGGGGGCTGGAGAGATGGCTCAGTGGTTAAGAGCACTGACTGTTCTTCCGAAGGTCCTGAGTTCAAATCCCAGCAACCACATGGTGGCTTACAACCATCCATAAAGAGACAGCTACAGTGTACTTAGATATAATAATAAATAAATAAAAAAATATATATAAAAAAAGAAAAAGTTACCTTATAGTGGCAGGCTAGCCAGGTAATGGTAACTTAAACCTAACATTTTCCCCAGGCCTTAACATACATTATAGGCCTTAGAGCCAGGCGTGGTGGCACACACCTTTAATCCCAGCACTTGGGAGGCAGAGACAGGCAGAAAAACCTAAAAAAAAATAGGCCTTAATATTTTACCTAGGTCCTAATACTACCTCCCTTTTTTTCTTTTGGTTTTTCGAGACGAGGTTTCTCTGTGTAGCCCTGGTTGTCCTGGAACTCTGTCTGTAGACCAGGCTGGCCTCAAACTCAGAAACCTGCCTGCCTCTGTCTCAAGTGCTGGAATTAAAGGCGTGTGCCACCACTGCCTGGCTAATACTCTCCTTTTTTAATTTTTAAAATTTATTTTATTTTTAAAATGTGTGTGTGTGTGTGTGTGTGTGTGTTTCCTGCATGTATGTCTGTACCATGCCTATGCAGTGCTTTCAGAAGCCAGAAGCGGGCAACCCCTGGGACTGGTGTTACCATGCACTTGTGAACAGCCATGTGGGTGCTGAGAGTTCAACCCAGGTCCTCTGGAAGAACAGCCGGTGCTTTTTTCTCTCCATCTCTTCAGCCTCTTTCTTTCCTCTTTTGAGACCGTCTCACTGTTGTTACCCAAGGTGGCCTGGAACTCACAATGAAGTCCAGATGACCTCACACTCAAAGCAGTCCTGCCTCAGCTGCTCATTGTCAACCTACCTTGGTCTTTCTTTCTCTTTCTTTCTTTCTTTCTTTCTTTCTTTCTTTCTTTCTTTCTTTCTTTCTTTCTTTCTTTCTTTCTTTCTTTTTTAAAGATTCATTTATTTATTATATCTAAGTACACTGTCATTGTCTTCAGACACACCAGAAGAGGGCATCAGATCCCATTATAGATGGTTGTGAGCCACCATGTGGTTGCTGGGATTTGAACTCAGGACCTCCAGAAGAGCAAGTCAGTGCTCTTAACCACTGAGCCATCTCTCCAGCCCCACCTTGGTCTTTCTTTTTTGGGGGGTGGGGTGGGGTGGGGTGGGGGTAGGATATATGTACTCCAGGCAGTCTTGAACTTGTGATACTTCTGCCTCAGTCTTCCCAGTGCTAGGATTAGAGAGGTCTCAGCAGACCAGGCTGTTTTATTAATAGTTTTATTGACGTTTAACTTAGTGTCATAAAATTTCATTCACTTTAAGTGCATAATTTAATGACTTTAAGCATTTATAGAGTTCCATTCCTGTAAAAATGTTAAATTTCAGTTCTTATCCTCAGTTTATTAAAATTATTTCTAATGCTGGGGATGGTGGTGCATACCTTTAATCCCAGCACTCAGGAAGCAAAGGTAGGAAGATCTCTGAGTTCGAGGCCAGCCTGGTCTACAGAGCAAGGAGTTCTAGGACAGCCAGGGCTACACAGAGAAACCTTATCTCAAAAAAATCAAAACAAAACAAAATTATTTCTAAGCCACGTGAGGTGGCTCATGTTACATGTTCAAGACCAGCTTGGGTTATGTAGCCCAAGCTACCCTGGGCTACAGTGTGAAACTCTCTCACAAAGTAATTAGTTACTTAATTTAGCTGGTTGTTTTGGTACATGCCTTTAATCCCAGCACTTCTGAGACAGAGGTAGTCAGATCTCTGTGACTTCAGAGACCATCCTGGTCTATATAGGGCGTTCCAGGTCAGCTAGGAAAAAATTACTTAAAAAACAAAAAACCGAGCAAATTCCATTGATTTGTGTGCTGTGGGAGAGGTTTGGTCATTTGTGTCTTATTCTTGTTTTTCTCCCTTAGCTGGGAGGCACCATTGGAGACATTGAAGGAATGGCATTTGTGGAAGCTTTCCGACAGTTCCAGTTTAAAGCCAAGAGAGAAAATTTCTATAATATTCACGTCAGCCTTGTGCCACAGGTGGGGTTTTGTCCTGATAAGTATGTGGATAGTAACTTTGATCGGTTTTCCTCTGATATGTTATGGGAGCAACATTTGAAATCCAAGAGCCATGAATTAAATGTCCACTGATACTGATGGGTACTCCTTTCTTTTTAGCCCAGTGCTACTGGAGAACAAAAAACCAAGCCCACACAAAACAGTGTCCGTGCGCTGAGGGGGTTGGGCTTGTCTCCAGATCTGGTGAGTTAAACACAGTGGGCTAAGTTTGTCTTTAAGGGCCTCTATGTCACAAGCTACATCACCCACTAACCATGGCTTATTTCCTTTCTTGGTTTTGGTTCTGGGGTCTTGGTTTTGGTTCTGGGGATGGAGCCTAGAGCCTTGCACATACTAAGCATGGATTTTTGCTTTTGAGCTCTGCTCCTAGCACCTTAATCTTTAACTACACATCTGAGTCATTTGCCACTCTCAAATGGTTTCTATGACAGTAAACTTTTTTGTGTCTGGCAGCCAAGAAAAGATTATTTCTTTAGCCTTAAATTGGCTCCATTGGTAGCAGGCCAGATGCAATGCCCTGTCATTTATAAGGTTCCCGGCTCCTTCAGAGTGGATGTGACACCTTGGGATTTTCCTGTGACCCTTCAAGGCCTGGCTATCTTTGCTCTGAGTTTTAGTCTAAGAAGCAGCGATGTGTTCCTATAACAGGTAATCCAGTTCCAGCCATCAGCTTGTCAGGGGGAGGGGAATAGGGGTTCATAAAGCAGCTGTCTATTTTTATAAATAAGAATTTATTGCCAGGCACTGTTGGTACATGCCTTTAATCCCAGTAATCGGGAGGCAGAGACATTCTGATGGTTTGAACTATTTCTGGTAGATTTCGATTGAGACATGCTTATGCCTAGTGGTCAGACCAATTTCTCATGGTACAGAGGAATGCCCGCAGTAAACAAGTGCATTCTTAAGTCTAGTCTCTTGTAGGAAAATGATAATGTATAATGTCTTTCTAGCAATGAATTTGATCAGGCCCGTTCCCATTTGCTGATCCATGCCTAACCTGGCTTTCACAGATCGTCTGCCGTAGTTCATCACCCATTGAGATGGCTGTGAAGGAGAAGATATCTATGTTTTGTCACGTGAACCCTGAACAGGTTGGTGCTTGGTACTCTTTACATTAAAATATCCTCTCTCTCTCTCTCTCTCTCTCTCTCTCTCTCTCTCTCTCTCTCTCTCTCTCTCTGCGCACTTGTGTGTGTGTGTCTGAGAGGGCTTCTGCCATGAATGTGCGGAGGTCAGAGGACAACTTTGTGGATAGGATCTATTCTCTCCTACCTTTCTGTTGGTTCTAGAGATCAAAATCAGGTTGTGAGGATATGTGACAAGTGCCTTTACTCACTGAGCCACAGGGTCTCAGGTAGTCCAGGTTGACCCGAAATTCCCAATTCTTCTACATCCCATGTGCCACCGCTTGAAGCTCAGGGTGAGCTTTTTAGCTCAATGAAACTTGTAGAGAATAGAGCTCTGTGCTACCTCTGGCATTTTTTTTTTCTTGTCCTGTGTTTTGCTGGAACACATACGACTTCCATTCATTTCTCTTTTGTTACAGCTTAACATACCTTAAACCACACAAGTATGCTGGCATTCAAGCTATGTTTTCTGATCGTATAAGTGGCCCAGCTGATTTCATTGCTCCAGAAATTACCATAATTTAGGCTCTCATTCTCTGTTCTGCAGGACTTCCAACCCTGGGTATTCAGACATTTACGTTTCTCTTTTCTTTCTAGCTCTGTTCTCAAAAAAGCCTAGGGTATGTGAGGGGCTGCAGTTGGCTCCAGTTTATAGAGTGGTGTGACGGGAGCTCAGGACCAGGGTGAGGCTTGCTAGAAACTCTTCATGTGAGCTCTGAGTTCTCTACAATCTCACAGCTGCTTAATGGGGTATCTGTGCTTGGGTAATGGGCTGATAGAGAGCCCCCTGCTTCAGGCTTCCAAGCTTGAATGGTTTGAAAAGAAGGGATCTCTCTCTCCCTCTCCTTCTCTCCTTCTTTCCCCCTCTCTCTCTCCCTCCTTCCCTCCCTCCCTCCTTCCCTCCCTCCCTCTCTCCCTCTCTCCCTCTCTCCCTCCCTCTCTGTTCTCTTAATGCCTCAGCCACTTTGTCTTGGCTCCTCAGTTGTCTTGTGTACCCTTCCTATTGGCAGACATTGCTTTGTGCATTAAGCAAATCCAGCCTGATTTCCAGACTAGGAAAACGTAACTAAAGCATTTTACATTGGCTTGCTAAGAGCTCAGAGAAGGGAGGTAGAATTCCAGCTGTGGCCACTGTGGAGCCTAAGGCCTTACCAGTGCTCCAAGTCTTTTTTTTTTAAAGATTTATTTATTTATTATATGTAAGTACACTGTAGCTGTCTTCAGACACTCCAGAAGAGGGCGTCAGATCTTGTTCCGGATGGTTGTGAGCCACCATGTGGTTGCTGGGATTTGAACTCAGGACCTTCGGAAGAGCAGTCAGGTGCTCTTACCCACTGAGCCATCTCACCAGCCCGCTCCAAGTCTTTTATTGTGAGGCTTTCTCTCTATTTTAAGTCATATGTATGTGTGTACAAGTGAGTACAGGTGTGGTTGTGGGTTGTGGATGTCGGATTTCCTGGAGCTGGAGTTACAAGTGGTTTCGAGCCATCTGATGTGGAACTGGATCTCAGCTCCTCTGTAACAGCTTATGTACTGTTAACCGCTGAGCTATCTCTTCAGTCCCGGTGAGCCAGTCTTGTTTTGCTTTTGCTTTTCTTTGAGACAAGGTTTCCTGTAGCTTAGTCTGGCCTCAAACTCTTCTGTGTCACTGAGGCTGACTTTGAACTCCCTATCCTCCTCCTGCTGCCTCCCGTGGTGTGGGTCCCCAGCTTTGTGACGCTGAGTGAGTGAACTCCATGCTTTCTACTTGTGGAAGTTACCGGTGCATATAGATGCAGTGGGGTTTTTTTTTTTTAAATGCATATGAATGCATGTTTGCATGCATGTGTGTACACCATATGCATGCCAGGTGCCCAGAATGGCCAGAAGAGGGTGTGAAGTCTTCTGAGACTGAAGTTACAAATAGTTGTGAGCTTCCATTCAGGTCTTAGGAACCAAATTTGGGTCCTCTGGAAGAGCAACAGCTATTGAGCCGTTTTTTTTTTTTTTTTTGGAGACAAGGTCATCAAGTCTAAACCAGGCTGGCCTCAGTCTCATGATTCTCCTGCCTCAGCCTCCTGAGCACTGAATCTAACAGGCAAGTGACAACATGCTTTGCCTGGGATTTAGGTAAGGTTTTTTTTTTTTTTTAGGATGGGTGTCACTGATTCTCTTGCCTCTACCTCACAAAAGTGCTGAGATTATAGAACTCTACCACCCTGCCTGCCACTTTTTGGGGGTGGGTGGGTGGTGCCGGTGGTGTTAGCTACCCCCCTTCTCCCGAGATTTAGCTTTGATTAGTAACTGGGATGAAGCCAAATACTGATGACACCTTGCAGCTCAGAACTGCTCTGGTACATGCACAGTGATTACTGTAGTCTCAATAGCAATAGTCAAACTCATGAAGAACTCTTGGCTTCAGAGCTGTGGGGTTGGGAAAAGCAGACCCAGACAGAGTTGGCAGACCCTTTTTGGTGTTTATTTCGGATTTGGCAGATCCTTAAATGCCTACAAGTAACCTCTCTCATGCACTTGAGAGTGAATTAGAAAGCCTTTAGGTTAAGTGAAAAATATCCACAGTTTACGGGTAGTCTTTAGCAGGTGTGATTAATTTCCTTCTGGTCAATGTGCCCTTGTAAACTTACCCAAGAGAAAGGATCAGGGAGCGAGGTGGCAGATAGTAGGTGAAAGCAACTCCAGCCGTGGGGACAGCAATCTCAACAACACCCGGACAAGACAAGGCTCATCTAAGCTCGGTGCTTCGGCCACCACACTGGGCAGTCATGTAAGCTATGTCAGTTCACTACTTAAAACATTTTATTTTGGGACCGAGTTTTATGTGTCCCTGGTTGGTCTCCACTTTGTTACCTAGAGGAGTTTGACCTTTAGTTTCTGATCTTTCTGCCTTAAGATCCTAGAATTTCACCCAGCTTTCAATTTTTTTTTTAAATTATGTTTGTGCTCTAAAGTGTGTGTTGGGTGTTCTTGTGCCATGGTGCCCGTGTGGAGGAGCCAACTCAGGTTACCACGCTTGGTGCCAAGGTTTTTACCAAGTAGACACACATATACGAACACACACACACACACACACACACACATACACACACACACACATACTAACACACACACACACACACACACACACACACGCATGCATATCTTATGTAGCCAAGGCTGACATTGAGTTCTTGATCCTCTTGCCTCTGCCTTCCAAGTGTGTGGATTACGTACTTGTACCACTAGAGTTCTGACACTGACTCCCCAGAGTATCGAACTCCACAGACTTAAGGGCCCAATCCCTTACAAGACTACCCTCATTTCAGAAACCAGACTTCTGCCTCTTGCATTCTGGGACTAAATGTGTATGTCACCACACCTGGCTTCTCCAGAGGTGTTTATTTTATATGTTGACCTGTTTTGTTTGGATGTACAGGTGTGTACCGTGTGTGTGCCTGGTCCCTCAGATACGCTGAGACTAGAGTTACATGATGGTTATGAGCTGCAATGGTGATGCTGGGAATTGAACCTAGGTCCTCTGAAATAGCAGCCATTTCTCCAGCATTTTCATTGGAACATTTGTATGGAGGCATGGTTGGTTAGTGGACTGTTTGGCCATGTGTTTGAGATCAGTCCCTAGCCTCCTTCCCCTCCTCTAACTCTAATCACTTGCATATATATATATATATATATATATATATATATATATGACTATTTGAAAGTTTTCCCAGGACCACCAGGAATCATATCAGTATATCAGTTCTATAACAAACACACACACATACACACAATAAATGTTACAAGGCTTTTCTTTCTTTAAAGAAAGAAAGAATGTGATGGGCCAGAGAGATGGCTCAGCACCTAAAAGCATTTGTTGCTCTTTCAGAGAACCTGTGTTTTTTTTTTCCCAGCATCCACGAGTTAGCTCACAACCATCACTATGGTGATTTGAACAAGAAAAGCCCATCACCACAAATAGCAAAAGACTTGGAGGGTTTTTTGAAGCTCTGTGCCAGGAGCTGGGGACTAAGACTTGGTACCATCGTCTCTCATGATTTGTAAGGGATTGGCGGTTCTAGGACTCCACAGGAATACCAGATTCCTCCAGTGCTCAAGTCCCTAAAACAAAATGGTGCGGGGCTGGGTGCTTGCTTCTCTAAGCCCCACAACCTGAGTTCCCATAACAGATAAGAGCAGAAGGAAAAGCATCAACTCGCAAGTTGTCCTCTCATCTCCACACACATGTGCTTTCTCTGTCTCAGTCTCTCTTTCTCCCAAGAAACGTAAAATACAAAAGTGTAGTACTTGTAAATAACCTGGGACATCCTTGTGATTACTGTATGTATCTTTAGATGACTTACACCCAGTACAATGTCAAAATGATATAAACGGTTATAAGGTATTGTCTAGGGAGAAGTGTATGAATATGTTCAGTACAAATTTTGTTGTTCCCTGAATGTTTTTGATCCCCATTTGGTTGAATTTGTCAATGTGGAACTGACAGATAAATATATATATCTCTTATGATTTAGGAGGCAGGGCTTTTAAGACAGGGTTTCTCTGGGTAGTTCTGGCTGTCCTGGAACTTGCTCTACAGATCAGGATGGCCTTGAATTCCGAGATCTGCCTGCTTTTTACCCACGAGTGCTAGGATTAAAGGTGTGCACCACCACTGCCCAGCCTTTCTGTCAGCCTGCCTACTTGCCTGTCTTCCTTCTTCCTTCCTTTTTTCCTTCCTTTTTTCCTTCCTCCCTCCCTCCCTCCCTCCCTCCCTCCCTTCCTTCCTTCCTTCTTTCCTTCTTTTATAGATTTATGTGTGTGTGTTTTTCATGGATCTATCTATCTATCTATCTATCTATCTATCTATCTATCTATCTATCTATCTATCTATCTAATCTATCTTCTTGTATGCTAGGCAAGTATTTGCCAACTAAATTGTATATCTAGTCATCCTGGTTTCCTCTCTATTCCTGTAATAAATAAAATACTCTGCCAAAAACAGCTTAGGGAAAAAGGGGTTTTAAAACTATGGTTCCAGGTTACATTATAGTCAAGTCAATTTGGGGAGGTTAAAGTAGGAGGATTTGAAGCAGCTAGTCACATCACGTCCACACTCAAGAACAGAGAGAAATGAAGTAATACATATGTGCCTACAACTCAGCTAACTTTCTTCTCCTCCTCCTCCTCTTCTTCTTCCTTTTCCTCCTCCTCCTCCTCCTCCTCCTCCTCCTCCTC
>NC_034613.1:141040893-141049836 GCF_900095145.1 Mus pahari
CTCCTCCTCCTCCTCCTCTTCTTCTTCTTCTTCTCCTTTCTCCCTTCTCGCTTCTCCCTTCTCCCTTCTCCCTTCTCCCTTCTCCCTTCTCCCTTCTCCTTCTTCTTTTTTTTTTGAGACAGGGTTTCTCTGTGTAGCCCTGGTTGGATCTCACTCTGTAGACCAGGTTGGCATCGAACTCAGAAATCCATCTGCCTCTGCCTCCCAAGTGCTGGGATTAAAGGCGTGCATCACCACTGCCCAGCTACTTTTTTTTTATATGGTTTTATATGGTCTAGTATCCAAACCCAGAAGAGGGCCACCCAGTTTTAGGCTGGATCTTCCCGTGTCAGTTAATGAAATTAAGAAATTCCAAGACAGATGTGGTGGAACATGTCTCTAATCCCAGCTCTCAGTAGGGAGAGGCAGGTAAATCTCTGTGAATTTGGGGTTAGCCCAAATACTGATACTCCATACTGATTTCAAAGCTAGCCAGGGCTGTGTAGGGAGATCTTGTCTTTAAAAAAAAATCCCTAATAGACATGCTCAAAGGCCAAGTTGATCTAGACAATTCTTAGTTGAGATTCTCCCCAGGTGACTGTAGACTGACTGTAGGTTGTAGAAAAGCTGAAAGTTAAAACTGAATGATCTCTCTCTCTCTCTCTCTCTCTCTCTCTCTCTCTCTCTGTCTGTCTCTGTCTCTCTCTGTCTCTGTCTCTCTCTCTGTCTCTCTGTCTCTCTCTCTCTCTCTCTCTCTCTGTCTGTCTCTGTCTCTCTCTGTCTCTGTCTCTCTCTCTGTCTCTCTGTCTCTCTGTCTCTCTGTCTCTCTGTCTCTCTGTCTCTCTCTCTCTCTCTCTCTCTCTCTCTCTCTCTTCTTCACTCCCTTTTCCCCCCTTCCCCAAACCGTCCCTTCTTTTTTTCTAAAATTGTGTCTTGCTTACAACTGAGCCCAGTCTTGAATTTATTATGGTCTTCTTGCCTTAATTTTCTATGAAACTGGAATTAGGCTTGCATAATAAAGTATAAATAAAGTATATAAAGTATAGCTTTCTTTTTTTAGAATTTTAAATTAATTTAAAAAATTATCTTTAATTTTTTTTTTTTTTTTACAGTCGTCATCCCCATCCCGGTCTGCCCTCTGACTGTTCCTCATCCCATTCCTCCCCTACCCCCCCTCTCCAAGAGGATGTCCCCACCCCACCCCCGTACCCCACCAGGCCTCCCCATTGGTTTTCTTATTTCAGTAGAAACAGTCTCTTGAGTTTTGTCTTATTCCAGTGGTGTATTAAGGAAAATGTTTTATTATCATTGATCAGGTTATCTGTATCCATGATGTTCCTTCCATCTACCGAGTGCCTCTCCTTTTGGAGGAGCAAGGCGTGGTTAAATATTTTCAAGAGAGATTGGGCCTGCCCATCAATGATTGTTCAAGTAATTTGCTTTTCAAGTGGAAAGCCATGGCTGACAGGTACGTGAAAGGAATTCTGTAGGTTAAAAAAAATTTCTAAAAAATCGTTTCCTAATTCTTTCCAGACCCAGTCATTATAAACGATAAATAGGACTGTGGTATTAAAGACGAGCATACTACAGCTTCTGGTTTTATGTGGGTTTGAACTGAATTTCTCATACCTTTGTGGCAAGTGCTTCACTGACAGAGGTATCACCTTGGCCTCTTTATGTAATCATTCCTGGGCCTGGAGGTGGAAGTAAGACCTCCTTTAAAGGCTCACTTGTTTAAAACTTTGTATGTGTATGTTTTGATGTGGATGTACATCCGTTGTTAGAGTACTTCTCTGTATTCGTTGAAGCTTTCTGGGGCTGTTGACTTGGCTGTACTTAAACCCAAGGGAATTAGACGGATTTGGATTCTTAAAGGAATAGTTTTAATCCTCGAAGTATTTTTATTTATATATTGATTTTCTTTTTATTTGCTGAATATTTCCTCCAATTTTTTTTTTCAGTCTTGGGGCCAGAACTCAAGGTCTTATATGTGTTGGCAAGTACTCTGTTGCCAATTCATAGTTGTAAATTCATAGTTGTAAATGTTTCAGAGCTGTTGTTTTATTTAGGATTTGGCTACTATTTTTTTTTTTAAAGAAGATCCTTTAAATGGGAAGTTTGGCTCTGCCATTACTATTTCATTTGTCAGTGATCTATTGTTTGCATTGGTTGGCTTGGGGATAGTCTTCTGCAGCCCAGACTGACCTTGAACTCCTGCTTCTGCCTCCAGAGTGCTGGGATTTTCTAAGTATCCACCACCGTGCCCAGATCCCATTAAATAGTTGAGTGTTATAAAAGATCTTATTTCAAAATTATATTCATTTATTTTGTGCACACACACTTTGTGCAAATCAATTAAAAGACAACCTTTAGGGAGTCGATAGTCTCTCCCTCCTCTAGATCCTTAATTGTATCAGCAAGGACAAGGTTATTTTAATAAAGCCTATGTTGTTGTTTGTTTTGTTGTTTGTTGGTTTTTCCAGAAAGGGTTTCTCTGTGTAACCCTGACTGTCTGGGAACTCACTGTAGACCAAGGTGGCCTTAACCTCACAGATCTGCTTGTCACTGTCTCCTAAGTGCTGGAATTAAAAGGGTGTGCTGCTATACTCAGTTTGTATGGTTCTTGGTGATTTTTTTGTTTTTTAAAGTCAGGATTTCAAGGCCAGGCTGGCATCAAACTCGGGAGAGAATCCTGCCTCCAAATGCTGGGATTATAGGTTTGAGCTTCCATGCCTAGAGAGGTTTTTTTTTTTCCTTCTCTCTGAGGACTGAACCCAGAACTTCAAGTATACATCAAGCCTTAATGTATGAGCTACATTTTCAGCCTGGTGGGGACCCATTCAACTCACCACAGTCTTCAAAGTAAATCTGATTAAGTTTGGCAGTATTGTTGGTCTATTGGTAACTGTAATGCATAATGGCCGCCATGTCACTGTAGCCTGTAGACTTATATAAGGAGCCTCATGCTGGAGGCTCACAGCTACTCAGAGGCCAGGAGGCCTGGTTGAACTGCGTATGTTCCTTTCCTGGGACCTCAGGATGACTGAGATACCACTTCCCACTTTGGGACCTGCCCATGATAGGTTGGTCTATAAAGTAGGCTCTCCTTCCCATTCCCCAACAACTCACAGTAGTATCAGAGCCTTGCCTCAGACATCTGTGATAGCTGTGTCCAGCATGTGAGGTGGACCTTAGGCTGATCCTGGAAGTGAAAGTTCACAGGGAAAGTTAACATGAAGGATGGGCTTAGGACATCAGCCAGTCAGCACGGGAGCCTCCACTCTGGTAGGGTGTGGCCTGTGTACTCACGTGTCCCCATCTGTTACCCTGTGACTTCTGTCAAGGAGGTCTAGCCATGAATGAATGGAATGGGATCCTATAGTTGCCTTTAGTGTCCCTCCTTTTTGTGAGAATTGAAGCCCAGCCAACTCCTTCTACAGAGGCAGCTGCAGTTGCTAGGTAGGTGGGCCACACCTTGGGACTGAATCTCTGCTTCTGATGGCATCTCTGCTATTTGGTTGGAGATGTAATTTGCTTTCTGTTAATTCATGATCACTAGTATCATCATCATTATCATCGACAGCATCATAATTTTGTGGTACTGAGCATTGATCCCAGGGCCTCATACATGCTAGGCACTTCTGACCACACACAGTTGTGAGTTCTACAGAGCAAGATGAAACTAAGAGAGTTAAAGTTTTGAAAGCCTTCTCTCAGGTCCTTTATTTATTGACCTTCCCAGGAAGTCTTACCTTTCCCATTATTTTTACTGACTTCGTTTTCTTTTTCCTTCCTCCACCCAGCCTAGTTTTTGTTATTGTGTTTTAATTTCTTTCTTTCTTTCTTTCTTTCTTTCTTTCTTTCTTTCTTTCTTTCTTTCTTTCTTTCTTTCTTTCTTTCTTTCTTTCTCTCTCTCNTTTCTTTCTTTCTTTCTTTCTTTCTTTCTTTCTTTCTTTCTTTCTTTCTCTCTCTCTCTCTCTCTCTCTCTCTCTCTCTCTCTCTCTCTCTCTTTTTCTTTCTTTCTTTCTTTCAGCAGTGCCTCACTGTGTAGCTCTGATTAGCCTGGAACTCTCTGTGTAGACCAGAGAGCTGTCAAACTCACAGTGGTCCCTGCCTGCCTCTGCCTGCTGTGTTCTACCACATCTGGCTTTTTTTTTTCCGAGTTGCAAGCTCATGTATCCCAGGCCATCCTTGAACTCACTGTGTAGCCAAGGATGATCTTGAAGTTTGGATCATCCTGTCTTCACCTCCTGAGAGTTGGGATTGATGGTAGGGTGTTGTTAACAATGCCCATTTTTACCTAGTGCTGAGTGTCACTCATCAAACCAAGGGATTCTAGCACTCAAGCAACTGAACCACATCCTGGAATCCAAGTCTGTTTTTGTGTGTATCTATGCAGTTTTGTATATGTGTGGGCATGTGTGTATGTAACATGTACATGTATGTGCATACATGAGGAGGTCCAAAGTTGACATCAGGTATCTTCTTCAATATCTCCACCCTATTTAAGACAGGTCTCTTGCTGATTCTGGAGCTTACTGCTTGGCTAGCCTGCTTGTCTTGGGCAACCGATTTCTACCTCCCTTGCCCCACGATTCCAGCTGGGCCACTACACCCATCCTGAATTTCCATGAGTTCTCATAATTGCAAGTGTTTCATCCACTAAGTCCCATCCGCATGCCCCAGTCTGTCTTTGATATTGTTTCTTGCCTGCGCTGCAGATGGAAATATGAAAGGGGGCCACCTCCTTCTGGTAATATTTCACCTCATTGTTTGGGGCAAGAACTTGCCCCAAAGCTCTATAGCATTGTCTGTATACTTCATATCTGATCACTGCATTTCTCATGCTCTCTGAACAGATTTCCTGACAAAAGCAACCCTGAAAATTGTGTCTGTAGTTGTGACATGTGATTGAGTATCTTTTGTAGAATGGAATTTTCTCATTAAACTGATCTAAATGGCTTGTAATATTTTAGATAATTCTTTTAACACTATTCTTCAGACATGTCACAAATAAGCAGACTTTGGTAGGGAATGTGACAATTTTAAATGTAGACAACTTTGAATGCATTTTTTTATACAGTGTCACCTTACAAACACACTGGCATGTTTCCTATTGACAAGTACATCACATATTCTTACATAATGTCACTCTATAATCTAATGCATGAACAGCTCAGAGTTTATAAGATAGCTATCTTATATCTGAGATTTATATATCTGTACCTGTTTGTTAGTGTACATTGAGGATTCTTGGGCTTCTGATAAATTTTGTTTCTTAATTTGTGTGCGGCCGTGTGCACACATTTGGTGCCACATTTACATGTGGAGACAGAGGACAGTTGCTGGGGTGTCACTTGCTCTACCTCCTATCTCCTCATAGGAATGCTGGGGTTACATATGTGTGTTACCATGCCTGGATTTTTTTTGTTTGTTTTTTGAGACAGGGTTTCTCTGTATAGCCCTGGCTGTCCTGGAACTCACTTTGTAGACCAGGCTAGCCTCGAACTCAGAAATCCGCCTGCCTCTGCCTCCCGAGTGCTGGGATTAAAGGCGTGCGCCACCACACCCAGCTGGATTTTTTTTTATGGTTTCTGGAGCTAAGAGCTCAGGTCCTCATCCTTATATGTCAAGTGCTTCCCAAACTGAGCCATCTCCCCAGCTCTTCTTATGCCTTTGGAATCTGTGTGATGCCCAGACGTTGGCATGGTGGAGGAGCGATTTGAGTCAAGTACACTGAGTGTCTTGTCTCCGCCTAAGGTTCTGAAAAGTACCTTGGAATAAGAGCAGTGGCCATGTTTTTGCTTGTGATGTTTCATAGTGTACATACGGACTTTGAATTTGTTTTCCCTCTCAGGTATGAGAGATTGCAGAAAATATGTTCCATAGCCCTGGTTGGTAAATACACCAAACTCAGGGACTGCTACGCGTCTGTGTTCAAAGCACTGGAACACTCAGCCTTGGCCATCAACCACAAGTTGAACTTGATGGTGAGTCCCAGCCTGCTCTTCCAGCTCTCTCATTAATTTGTTTTTAGTTCTGTGTATGTGTCTCTGTGTGGGTGTATACATGTGAATTCAAGTGCACATGGGATGCCAGAGGCACTGGATCTTCCTGGAGCTGGCGATACAGGTGGGTGTGAGCCACTCAACACGAGTGCTAGGAACCTAGCAGCAGTAGGTGCTCTTGACTGCTGAACCATCTCCCCAGCCCTCTTCTAGATAGTTCTGTCACTGCAGTGTTTTGTATTCTAAAGATTCAGGTTGGGCTGGCTTGTGGCTCAGTGCTGGACTGCTTACTTAGCATGATCAGGACTCGGGGTTCCTTCCCTTGCATTGCAGAATACATAACCAAATACAGTTTACTCTTCTACTGCTCTGAAGAAACACCATGGCCAAGGCAACTCTTATTTTAATTGGTGGCTTGCTTACAGTTTCAGAGGGTTGGTCCATTATCATCATGGCTGGAGCATGGTAGTAGGCAGGCAGGCTTGGCTCTGGAGAAGTAGCTGAGAGCTCACCTCCAGAAGTTGCAGGCAGAAAGGGGAACATTTTGAGACCTCAAAAACCACACCCCCTAGGACACACCTCCTCCAATAAGACAACCCCTCTTAATCCTTCTCAAATAGTTCCATTAACTAGGGATCTAGTATTCAAACCTATGCACCTGTGAGGGGCCAGTCTCCTTCAAAGCACCACAGTTAGGGATGTGGGTCAGTGCTAGAGTGCTACTTGGCTTGACCAAGGCCCTGGGTTCTATCCCCAACTCTTCGAAACAAACACAATTTATAAGTCCCCAAAGAGGCAGATTGTGAAGTGTAACCACTGTCTGAGAAGTTGAACAGAAGGACCGACAGGACTCAACACATAGTCCTAGCCATGTAAGATTTATGACACGAAGGAAAATTGGCAGATGGAAGAGTGCTATGGGATGGAGTCTAGACAAAGGTGAGCATAAGCTTCCCAGAGGCCTTCCCAAAATGGAGCCTCAGGGATTTAGCTGGAAGCCCATCTCCTACCCCACGCCCTGTGATAACATGTATAAAGTGCTCTCTACCAGGAAGCTCAGTAGACATTCAGTGCTCAGGTCATTTACTTTCCTTCTTTCTCTCCCTCTTCTATCTCTCTCTTTCCATCAACCCTCTCCTTCTCTCCTTATATCTATGGTACTACAATTGAACCTAGGTTCTCACGCATACTAGGCAAATGCTGTATCACTAAGCTACATTTCTAACCCTCTTTTAGTTTTATATTTTGAGATAGAGCTTTACTAAGTTGATTAGGTTGGCCTTGAATTCACTCTGTACCCTATAAGATCCTCCAGGAAGAGTGAGGTCTTGTATGAAGGCCTCCTAGCTACCATTAACAGCTTATAAATACTCAGGGAGGGTTTATAGCCTTGAGACATGGTCTTGAAATTCTGGCTGACCTGAAATTCACTATGTAGACCTCTAACTTGAAACGCCCTTCTGTCTCTTTTTGGACCATAGGCTTGAACCATCACACTTGGCATTTTCTCTTTTAGTTTTTAAAAAGGTTTTCGGAAGCTGGACATGGTAGTACACACCTTTAATCTTAGCGGTTGGTAAGCAGAGGCAGAGGCAGGTAAATCTCTATGTGTTCGAGGCCAGCCTGGTCTACACAGTAAGTTCCAGTACAGCCAGAGCTACACAGAGAAACTCTGTTTCAAACAAACGAAACAAAAAAGAAGTGTTTCTGGGTGCTGAATGTGGAACTCAGAGCCTTGTATAGGCTTTGCCACTGAGTTATACCCTTAGTCCCCATCCTAATCTTTTTATCTTCATTAATTTCATTAATTTCATGAATCTCTCTTTTCTACTTTCCTGTAGGCAAGACCTCTATTACTAAACTATACTAGCCTTCGATGATTGAATAACTGTATTAGAGAGCTGTAGTATTTTTGACTGTTCATTTTTCCTTTTTTTTCTTTTTTTTTTAAAGATTTATTTATTAATACATAAATACACTGTAGCTGTCTTCAGACGCACCAGAAGAGGGTGTCAGATCTCATTACAAATGGTTGTGAGCCACCATGTGGTTGCTGGGATTTGAACTCAGGACCTTCAGAAGAGCAGTCTTAACTGCTGAGCCATCTCGCCAGCCTGGGTGTTCATTTTTTTTTTTTCCGAGACAGGGTTTCTCTGTATAGCCCTGGCTGTCCTGGAACTCACTCTATAGACCAGGCTGGCCTCGAACTCAGAAATCCACCTGCCTCTGCCTCCCAAGTGCTGGGATTAAAGACGTGTGCCACCACACCCGGCTGTGTTCATTTGTCTTAAATGTTCCTTTAACCTGTTGGGATTTTGATGCTGTCGTTTTGTTTTTTAGTACATAGACTCCATTGATCTGGAGCCAGTCACCAAAGCCGAGGATCCTGTGAGATTCCATGAAGCTTGGCAGAAGCTGTGCTTAGCTGAGTGAGTACAGGGACTGGCCGCATCAAGGGGACAATGCCATTGTGCTTTCTCTGTACTTAGTCCACGGTTCCAGTTGCTAGTTTTTATACATGTGGAGCAGTTAGGAGTCCTAGTGGTCTTTACATGGAACTACCATGTAAAGATGACCTCCACGCAGCATTCATGCTGAGCTGTATTCAGGCATGCCATATGAGCTAGGTGATTTGGGCAGTCAATGTGGTTTTATTTCGAGACTGTGGCGGACTGCATTCGAGGGAAAGAGTATTGATTTTACTGAAAGATGCAGTTCACTAATTAACTGCCAAAATAGGGTCTCATGTAGCCCAGGTTGGCCTCAAAACTGGAAACTTAGGCTGACTTTGAACTCCCAATCCTCCTGTCTCCCTCTCCTAAGTCTGGAGTTTATAGCTGTGCACTGGTTTATGGGGCACTGGGGATGGAACCGAGGGTTGGCTGTGAAAGGAATTGAATTCAAGAAAAGCAAAGAACTTATAGTCAAAAGTATAACATGAGACAAATAGGGCAAT
>NC_034613.1:141050416-141068103 GCF_900095145.1 Mus pahari
ACACCAGAAGAGGGCATCAGATCCCATTACAGATGGTTGTGAGCCACCATGTGGTTGCTGGGATTTGAACTCAGGACCTCTGGAAGAGCAGCCAGTCCTCTTAACCGCTGAGCCATCTCTCCAGCCCAGCAGCATTGTATCTTGAGGTTATCATGCCCTTCCCGGTACTTTTCCCTTGAACTGCTGTCTTTTAACTTAAATCTTTGCTCTAGCAAGGACATTTTCATTCACCATGTAAAGTGTCTGTTGAAATCTTAGTTTTGACTTTTGAAAACCAGTTTACCTCTTTCTGATGATGATAGAGAGCCGAAAGTTTTTATATAGTAGTTAGGAAAGAATTGAACTCAGCTAGGTATGATGGTACATACCTGTAGTCATGCACTTGGGAGGGTGAGGTAGGAGGATCCAGAGTTCAAGTCCACTCTTGGCTATAGAGTGAGTTTGTGGTTAGTCTGCACTCCAGAAGACCCTGTCTCAAAAAATTAACAACAACAAAGATGGACTTTAACCATTTTTTAAAAATCTTCATTCATTTTATGTTTTTCTCTCTCCCTTTACATTAGACAAATGCTCTACCACTATGTTATATCAGTTCCTCAGTAGAATTACTTTATTTTATATTCTTTTATTTACTTGATTTTGTCTTATTTTATAGTCTAGGCTGGTCTAAAATCCTCACTCTTTCTGCCTTAGCCTCTGGAGTGCTGGGATTACAAGTATGTATCCTCACACACAGTTTTCAGTGTATCCTTTGGTTTTGGTTTTAATTTACTGGTGTAGAGTCTTGCTGTTTAGCCATGGTCTTCTAGCATCTTCAACTGCTAGAACTTATAACCCTCCTCCTTTTACCTTCTGAGTGTTGGATTAATAGGCATGTACTACCATAACTGGCTCTAAGTGTGTTTTTATTGGCTGGAATTTCTCAATTACCATACTCAGAAGTTACTAAGACCTACCAGAAAAAAAAATTAGTCAGTTATGAGAAACTGTCATAAGTTCCTGTAAGATTGACCTTCAAAGATGTTCAGTTAAGTAATCTAGTCTGAAAATAGACCCCAGGCATTCATTAGTGATTGTCCCAAGCACTGAGTTTGGGAACATTGAACATAATGAACAAAAACACAAGTTTTAAAAATGAAAGTAGTGTGGGCCGATGAGATGGCTTAGTAAAGGTAAACGTTCTTGCTGTCAGGCCTGACAGCTTGAGTTCGATCTCTGGTACCACATAGTGGACAGAGAGAACCAGTTGCTATAAGATGTTCTCTGACCTTCACATACTCACTTGCTCATGGACACAGGCGTGCCCAGACCCCCCCCCCCAGAGAGAGAGAGACAGAGAGAGAGAGAGAGACAGAGAGAGACAGAGAGAGACAGAGAGACAGAGAGACAGAGACAGAGAGACAGAGACAGAAACACACAAACATACAAACACATGCACATGTTAATTATTTAAAAATATTTAGAAATGGTGGATAGTCAACCTTACTTTCCTTTTGTGTTGATTTCAGTGGTATTCTTGTGCCTGGAGGCTTTGGAATCCGAGGAACGTTGGGAAAGCTTCAGGCAATTTCATGGGCAAGGACAAAGAAGATTCCATTTCTGGGTAAAGTTTTTGTTTATTTTATTTTTTTAAGGAATTTTTTTTTAAAGATTTATTTATTTATTATACGTAAGTACACTGTAGCTGTCTTCAGACACTCTTGTTACGGATGGTTATGAGCCACCATGTGGTTGCTGGGATTTGAACTCCGGCCCTTCGGAAGAGCAGTCGGGTGCTCTTACCCACTGAGCCATCTCACCAGCCCCCAAAGTTTTTGTTTATTGATCCTATGAGTTTAAGTTTTTTTTTTTTGTCCAGGCTGCCTGTGAACTTGTTGGTTCAAGCTCTTCTGCCTTAGCATCCAAAAATTTGGGGCTATATGCATATATCTTATCACTATACCTTCCACAGAGACAGTCTTTTAAATGACTGGTTAAATGTTGGCTTAAATTGCAAAGCCTAGTTTCTGTAGCAGTAAGGCCAGATAACATGGGACCTGGATATGCTAACGGCAGCTTTGCTGTTGGGGTTTCAGGTAGGAGGGGCAGTCCCCGACTCTGTTTCAGGTATTTTGGTGGGTTGATGAACTGAAGGGTCGGCTTTGCTGTCTTTTACTCTCTAAAGAGTGTTAGATGCCAGTTGTTTTTTTTTTTTTAAATAACCTGCTCTTTCCTGGGTACTCCAGACTCTTGGGACTCTTTTTCCAAAGAAAAACCAGGATACTTGCTTTGTTTTACCCTGACCTAAGCTCATTTGGGCCATCGTTATTTTTTTTTAATGGGGTGTTTAGGCTGGGGAGATGGCTCACTAGGTAACAAACATCCTGATTTGATCCCCAACACCCACATTAAAAGCTAGGTATGACTGCACATGCCTATATATAACCTTAACACTGTGTGGCGGGGTGTGGGGGTGTTTGTGGCAAGCAATCCATGAGGATTGTTGGAGCTTGCTGGCCAGGTAGCCTAGCGAATTGAATTCTCAAGCTCCAGGTTCACTGAGAGACCCTATGTCAAGGGAATAAGATAGAGACTGATAATGCAGGACACCCAACTTATTCCTCTGGCCTCTGCACTTGGGCATGCAACCTCACCCTGCATGTGCATATATACCATGTACACATACAAATAAATAAGGCTCATGTATATTAGCCACGTCTCCATTGCTATGACAAAACAACATGGCCAGGGCAATGAAGGGTTGCCTTATAGAAGGTTATAGAAGGAAGGGTGTGTGTGTGTGGGGGCGGTAAGGTTACAGTTCCAGAGAGATAGGACTCCTTTTATTGCCATCCTGGTGAGGAACATGGCAGCAGGAAGGCAAGCATAGCACTAGAGCAGCAGCTGAGAGCTCCCATCTTGATCTGTAAGCAGGAAACAGAGAACACTAATTCAGAACAGCAAGAGTCTTTTGAAACCTCAGTCAGAGCCTGCCTACCTTAACACTTCTTCCAGCAAGGAACACCTTCTAGTCACCCACTAGACAGCCGCCAACTGGAGAACAAATACTTAAAGGTACTGGGGGGCCATTCTTATTCAAACTATCACAGAGTGTTTTCCTACAGTGTGTTTTATATAGCTAAGGCAGGCCTCAAAGTTGCTATATAGCCAAGGATGACCTTGAACTCTCCATCCTCCTATCTTCACTTTCCTGGTGCTAGGATTATTGATAGGTGCCTGCTTATGCCATATTGGGGAGTGGAACCTGGAGTTTTGAGCATGCTATGTAAGCACTCAGTCAGTTGAACTACAGCCCTAGCCCCTCACTGTGCTTTTTTAAGTCTCTCTCTAAACTCAGTTTACCTCTAAACTTAGGTAAAGCTCCTGATGTGATTTTCATGGTGCAGAATGCAGAATGTTTGCAAGCTGTTCTCATATTCTCTCTCTCTCTCATGCATATGCTCTTTATCCTTTTAAAAAATATTTTTGTACAGCTAAAGGTATGTAAGTTTAGTAAAGACAAAATAAACAATAAGTGCCCTGTTTTGATTTACCTGCATGTATGTCTGTGTACCTGGTAGTCTCTGAGGTCAGAAGACATCAGATTTGCTAGAACTAGAATCCCAGAGGGTTGTTAGCTGCCATGTGGGTGCTGGAAACCGAAACTGGCTCTTCTGCAAGAATAACAAGTACGCTAAACTGTGGCGCCATCTTTCCAACCTCCAGTGCTCTGTTTTATACAGTACAAGTTATATCTGATCTGTCAATATAGAAAATATATGTGAAATAGCCGGTGAAATTCTTTTTGCATTTCTACTGTTTTGTTGTTGTAGTTGTTCGTTTTTGTGTCTGTGAAGTCCTGGCAGTCTTGGAACTCACTCTGTAGACCAGGCTGGCCTCAAACTCTCAGAGATCCACCTACCTCAGTCTCCCAAGTGCTGGGATTAAATGCTTGCACTACCATCACCTGGCCATTTCTGCTGTCTTTATTTTTTCAAACGTTTGCATATGTATATATTGTATGTTGAACATGTTTTTTTCTTATATCCCTATCCTCAAATTAACCTTGAATTTGCTATGTAGCTGAGGCTGGCTTTGAACTCTTCTTCCTCCTGCCTCCACCTCCCATGTGTTAGGATTCCAGGTATGCACTTCTGCTTCATAACATCATGTCTCTTTATGCCCTACCCATATGGAACTTTCTGAAGTTCCTTGAATACTCAGCCATTTCCTGCTTATCCTTTTCATCCTGGCATGCTGGTACATTGATGGCTTCTCCCTTTGCATCTCCTGGATCACATGTATATGTCTGTATAAGTATCTGGAATCTGGAATGCTCATTGCTGTATGTTTATAGGAGGGAGTTGGTTGGCTGCAGTGACTGTGGAGATAGGCGCAAAAGCGTCTATATGACAGCGGGCCTCATCTTTATTTTTAAGATTTATTTTTATTTTATGCGCCTGAGTATTTTGCCTGTGCATGTATGTATGTGTGTGTGTGTGTTTGTGTGTGTGCCTGTGTAGCACATGCATGCAGTGTCCTTGGAGGCCAAAGAGAGCATTAGATGTTGGATCTTCTGGAATTGGAATTACAGATATTTTGTGCCGTGCTGGTGCTGATAACCTGGGTCCTCTGTAAGAGCACCAGGTGCTCCTAACTTTTGAGCCACCCTTCTAACTCACCTTTGTCTTTCTTGAGCACCTGCTCAGTTTTGTTTCATTTCATGTCTTCTTCCCTGCTTTCTGCCATCCATCTGCCCAGAACATGGGTGCCAGCTCCTGCTGCTGCTTTTATCCCTGAGATTAGCAGCCCCACCTTCTTAGGTAGGCATCCTTAGACTAGCCAACCTCAGGTTGCCCTGTGGCCAAAGCTATATTTTGGTTGTGAAATCTTGAGAAGCTGGGATGTGAAATCTTAGCACAAGGAGACGTCCTCTCGAGGTGGGGGTATTGTTAGGCATGCTCCAAAAGACTCAAGGTCTTTGAAACAGCCCTGCAGCCTACATAGGTGCCTTGGTTCAAGAACAGCTACAATAGATGGCATATTTGTCTTCTGGGTGCTTTGTCATTTCCTTGTCTGCCCCCCAGGTGCTTCTTGTTCACTTCTAAACCTTAGATTTGTTCCTTTAAAGTTTTAAGCCTTGTTACTTGCTGCACTTCCAGGAACTATTCTAGGTGCCAAGGGGATTGCAGGGAACAAAACAGGAAGTCTTTCTCTCTTAAGAGACTGCAGGGAAACACTTAAACCCAAAGTGTCACTAGATACAAATCATGCTCCTGTGCTTCTCCTAATAGGAATTTGCCTTGGGATGCAACTGGCAGTGATTGAGTTTGCAAGAAACTGCCTGAACTTGAAAGGTAAGTCCAAGGTTTGCTGAGCATCATTTATTTAAAAAACAAGAATGTGTCAGCAATATTGGTAAATCACTAAACTTCTTCTTTGTCCTTAGACGCTAATTCTACAGAATTTGAGCCAAACACTCCAGTCCCATTGGTAAGTGGCTTGGTCATCTTTCTGGGTCCAATTATTATCGGTCTGTTTCAGTTTTTGCCTAAACCACTAAGGGGTAACTATTGTTTTCTCCTAGCAGTGACAGAACTTTAAAAATTATATATGAACTTATTATTACCTATCATTTTTGCTTCAAACTGCAGTCCAGCCTGATTTGTCTTTGCAACAGCTTTCAAGCTTAATGTTTAGGAAAGGATTAAATTGGCTGTGACAACAATTTATAACAGCTAATATAAATAAATGAGCTGTCCCATCTCTAGACTTGTCCCCAGTCTGCCTGTTTTCTGCATTGGTGGCCATCTATTTTTCTAAAAGAAAAGTGACAACCATTGTGGTACTGGTCTTTATCTGTCAAGATTGTCATAGGGCTAGAGAGATGCCCAATGACTAAGAGTGCTTGCAACTCTTCCAAGGACCCAAGTTTGATTCCCAGCACCCACTTTAGGCATCTCATAGCTACCTATCACTCCAGTTCTAGGGATCTGACACTTTCTTCTGGCCTTTGTCAGAATCCATATATGTATGCACACAAATAAAAATAATAAATGGTTGTGGGTTTTGTTTCTTTAAGATAGGGTCTCATTACGTAGCCCTGGTTGGCTTGGAACTTGATATGTAGACCTATCTGGCCTTGAACTCAGAGATCCTTGCCTCTGTTTTTCAAGTGCCTGACAATAAGATTTTTTTAAATAAAAGTCAAGATTCTTTGCTGGTCCATGAAGGCTCTCCCATTTTATCATTTGTTTGTCCCATGTCAATCCAGTTCCTCACATGCTTAGAGTTTCTCATTTGGATGATCGAAGTAATACGTTTCAGTTTTTTTTCCCAGGAATATTCCCTATGCCTTACATGTCCCTCTTACAATCTTCCCCTTGTGACCTCAACAAAACCAATGAAGAATTGAACCAGTTATTTTAGGAAGGCTTTATTTCTGTGCCTTTGCTTTCTTGCCACTCATTAAAAGAACTTGACTTTCATGCTTGACATTGGCCTTTGGCTTGCCTGATCATCAGTCGCCTGTCTGTGTATGTCCATCCAGCTACAGCCCTGCTGCCAAACACACCTATCTAATATCAGTGGCCTTCATATACTGGTTATACTCTTCTTTGTTGGTTTTTTAAATTTTTATTTATTCATGCATGTGTGTGTGTGTGTGTGTGTGTGTGTGTGTGTGTGTGTATATATACCATATGGACTGGTTGCAGATGTTGGTTTTCTTCTGTTGCTATATGTTCTGGGAAACAAACTCATGTTGTTAAGCTTGTGTGTGGCAGGCATTTTTAATCTACTGAGCTACCTCATAGGCCCTTGTTTTGTTATAGATGTAGTCTATCCCTATCCTAGGCTTACCTAGAACTCGCTCTGTAGCTCAGACTGGCCTCAAACTTACAGCAGTTCTTTAACCATAGCCTCTCAAGTTGGGGGTCACAGGTAGGAGCTGCCATGTCAGTTCTCTCTGTGTGGTTTTTGAAGAATTATGTTTTATTTATTTTGTTTGTTTTTGTGTGCGCTCACGCATGTGTGTAGGTGCATGTGCCACAGCATGTGTGTAGAGGTCAGAAGACAACTTGGAGGAACTGCTGCTTCTACTATGTGGATCCTAGGGATCAAACTCAGGCTGTTGAAGCTTTAGGCCAGTACCTTTACCTGCTGAGCCATCTTGCCTGTCCTGATTATGTTGTTCGTAACATCCTACAGATTTGGCTACTTGAAATGTCTCATCCAATGTGCTTTAGTACTTTTATAGATCTCTGTCACTAACATGGCAGTTGATTTGGATGACTTCATTACTTAAAAAAAGAAATTCCGGCACACACCTTTAATCCCAGCACTTGGGAGGCAGAGGCAGGTGGATTTCTGAGTTCGAGGCCAGCCTGGTCTACAGAGTGAGTTCCAGGACAGCCAGNAAAAAAAAAAAAAAAAAAAACCACAAAAAAAAGAAAGTGGCTACTACTAAGATGTGTGTGGGAAAAGAGAGCAAAACTGACTCAAGGTTGACACTTCTGATGACATAGACAAAAGCCATGTCTTTCTTTCTTGGGCTTTATCTTAGAGGAAAAAAAAAAAAAAAAAAAAAGGAAAAAAAAAAAGCCCTAGAACAAGTAGGAATGTAGGAAACATATTACAACATAATAAAGGTTATGTATAACAAACCCATGGCCAATATCATCCTAAATAAATAAAACCATTAACAAGCCCCATTAAAATCAGGAATGGGAGAGGACTGCCTACTATCCCTACTGCTCATCCATAATGTGATTGAAGCATTAGCTGGAGCAATAAGTCAAGAGAGGGGATACAAATGGGAAAATATTAGGTCAAATTATTTTCAATTGAAGATTATATATCTTATGTCCTATGTTCCCAACATTTATCTAGAAAAATTGTAGAAATTATCAATAATTTTAGCAAAGTGTTATGATACATAATTGACTTACAAAATTTACCAGTCTTAATACACATGAGTAACAAGCCTGCTGAGAAAGAGATCACGGACACGCTCCTCTTCTCAGCTTCTCAAATAAAATATTTAGAATATACATAACAATAGAGGTCAAAAGCCTCTACAATGAAAACTTCAAATGTGTGAAGAAAGAGATTAAGAAACATCCTAGAATTTGAAGACCTCCCAAGTGTATATAGCTTGGTAGAATTAACATTGTGAAAAAAGACCTTCCTACTAAAACAATTTACTGATTCAATGAAATCACAATCAACATCCTCATCTCATTCTTCACATAAATAGAAAGAAAATCCTCATATTGATATGGAACAAAAGACCCAGAATAGACAATTAGTCCTAGAGAAGTGTTTGTTTATGTGCATTCTGCTCATTTTAAGTGCTAAGTGCACCTGTCTAAGACCCCAACTTTTATACATCTGATTCTAATAAGTCAATTTTGTTTGGTATTATAATGGCTACTCCAGGTTGTTTCTTGGGACCATTTGCTTGGAAAATTGTTTTCCAACCTTTTACTCCAAGGTAGTGTCTCTTTGTCACTGAGGTGAGTTTCCTGTGTGCAGCAAAATGCTGAGTCCTGTTTACATATCCAGTCTGTTAGTCTATGTCTTTTTATTGGGGAGTTGAGTCCATTGATGTTAAGAGATATTAAGGAAATTCTTTTATTTTTGTTGTTAGAGGTGGAATTATGTTTGTGTGGCTATCTTCTTTTGGGATTATTGAAAGATTACTTTCTTGCTTTTTCTAGGGTGTAGTTTCCCTCCTTGTGTTGTTTTTTTTCCATCTATTATCCTTTGTAGAGCTGGAGTTGTGGAAAGATATTGTGTAAATTTGGTTTTGTCATGGAATACCTTGGTTTCTCCATCTATGGTAATTGAGAGTTTTGCTGGGTATAGTAGCCTGGGATGGCATTTGTGCTCTCTTAGGGTCTGTATGACATCTGTCCAGGGTCTTCTGGCTTTCATAGTCTCTAGGGAGAAGTCAGGTGTAATTCTGATAGGGCTGCTTTTATATGTTACTTGACCTTTTCCCCTTACTGCTTTTAATATTATTTCTTTGTTTAGTGCATTTGGTGTTTTGATTATTATGTGACAGGAGGAATTTCTTTTCTGCTCCAATCTATTTGGTGTTCTGTAGGCCTCTTGTATGTTCATGGGCATCTCTTTCTTTAGGTTGGGGAAGTTTCTTCTATAATTTTGTTGAAGATATTTACTGGCCCTTTAAGTTGGGAATCTTCATTCTCATCTACTCCGATTATACTTAGGTTTGGTCTTCTCATTGTGTCTTGGATTTCCTGGATGTTTTGGGTTAGGAGCTTTTTGCCTTTTCCATGTTCTTTGACTTTTGTGTCAATGTTTCTATGGTATCTTCTGCACCTGAGATTCTCTCTTCTATCTCTTGTATTCTGTTGGTGATCTCCTTCCTAGGTTTTCTAACTCCAGGGTTGTCTCCCTTTGTGATTTAAAAAAATTGTTTCTATTTCCATTTTTAGATCTTGGATGGTTTTGTTCNTTTCCTTTACCTGTTTGATTGTGTTTTCCTGTAATTCTTTAAGGGATTTTTGTGTTTCCTCTTTAAGGGTTTCTACCTGTTTACCTGTGTTCTCCTGTATTTCTTTAAGGNAGTTATTTATGTCCTTTTTTTAAAACAAAATATTTATTTATTTATCATATGAAAGTACATTGTAGTTGTCTTCAGACACACCAGAAGAGGGCGTCAGATCTCGTTACAGATGGTTGTGAGCCACCATGTGGTTGCTGGGATTTGAACTTGGGACTTTTGTAAGAATAGTCAGTGCTCTTAACTGCTCAGCCCTATTTATGTCCTTCTTAATGTCATCTATCATCATCATGAGAAGTGATTGTAGATCTGAGTGATGGTGTATCCAAGACTTGCTATGGTGGGAGAATCGGGTTCTGATAATGCCAAGTAACCTTGGTTTCTGTTGCTTATGTTCTTATTCTTGCCTCCTGCCATCTGATTATCTCAAGTGCTTGTTGCCCTCAATATATCTGACTGGATCCTGTCCTTCCTATAATTCTGGTTGTGTCAGAACTCCTTAGAGTCCAGCTGTCTCTGTGATTCTGGGATCCTGTGATCCTGAGATCCTGGGTATGTCAGAGCTCCTGGGAGTCAAGCTGCCTCTGTGACCCTGAGATCCTGGTGTGACCAAGCCCCTGGGATCCTGGGATCCTGGGCGTATTAGGGTACCTGCGTGTAGAGCTTCCCTTGGGTGTTGTGGGACTGGCTGCAGAGATTGTGCCCATGGTTTGTTCCTAATTAATTTCTTATTATGATTAATTACTGTTCTCTTATGACGATATGTGCTTTTTTCTCGATCTGTTCATTTACTGATGGACATTTGGGTTGCTCCTACTTTTTCTCTATTGCTAATAATGTTTCTGTGAACATTCGTGTATGGGTGGGGTTTTTTAATTTGTTTTGTTGTTTTTTGCTTTTGTTTTTTGTTTTAGTATGGACATGTTTTCATTTCACCCAGGAGTGGAATTCCTGGGTCATGTGATAACTGCTTAGTCTAGGAAAGAACCACCAGACTGTTTGCCAAAGGGGCAACAACATACACAGCAGCATTTTGTGAGTGAGGGCCTCAGTTTCTGCCTTCTCTGGAGCACTTGTTACTGTTCATGTCTTTCCTCACAGCAACTCTAGTGGAAGTGAAGTGGCATCTCTTCTGGGCTTTGATTTGCACCCCACCCTACCCCATAGCTAAGAACTCTTGGATATCTTTCACGTATATAATGGCTACTTGTGTTCCTTCTTTGGAAAAATGTCTATTTCCATTCCTGGTCTATTTTAGTTGGGCTGTTTGTATTATAACCATTCAGTTGTAAGAGTTCTCTGAATATTATAGATGTAAATTCCTTTTCACTGACATTTTGGGATAGATGATGATGATGATGATGATTATTGTTATTGTTGTTGTTATTATTACTTTCTCGTGTGTGTGGTGCTAGATGTCACTAGTTCTGTCCTTAATTATGACACTAAAATTTCCTCCAGATATTAGCAAATGTTCCTTGGTAGGAGGGCAGGGGTAGAACTGTCTCTATTAAAAATAATTGACTTTGGGCTTAAATGAAGGCTCAGCAGTTAAGAATGTATGGTGCAGGCCGGGTGTGGTGGCACATGCTTTTAATCTAAGCACTTGGGAGACAGAGGCAGGCGAATATCTGTGACTTGAGGCTAGCCTGATCTATATAGTGAGCTCCAGAACAACCAGGATCCTGTTTCAAAAACAAAAATGTGTACTGTTCTTGCAGAGGGCCTTAAGTTTGGATCTCAGCAGCCACAGCTGGCAGCTCACAACCACCTCTAACTCCAGCTCCAGGTGATTTCAACACCTCTGACCTGCTCTCGCATACATACCCACACACAGACACATAATTGAAAATAACATAGTCATTGGTTTACAGGGATCTAGTTCTCTCTTACTCCTTTATACTCCTTACTTTTGCTTATCTCTCTGATGTGATTAATCCCTACTATAGTAGCTTAAGGAAGGAGTGTTGGTTTGTTTGTTTTTAAAATTAAGACAGTGTCTCATATAACCAAGGATTCTGATTCTTTTGCTGGGATTCCAGGTATGTATCCCTATTTCTCCTTTATGTAGTGTTGGGGATGGAACCCCGGGCCTTTGTGAATGCTAGGGAAAACTCAACCAACTGAGTTAGCTACTTCTGAGCCTTGAATGGTTTAATTTGAATGGGATATGGGTGGGACTGGTTCTTCTTCATGTTGGTGGGAGCATGATGTACTTTGTCTTACACTGTAGGCAGACAATAACAAGTGCCAAGCAGAGTTGACCTATTTAACCCTCATTCCACCTAAACAGTTCAACATCTATCTGCCAACTAAACCCCTTGTCCTCTGCTTTCCTAAATAGCGCCATAGCTGGGGAACAAGTGTTCAAACACACAGACATCAGGAACCTGTGGTGTGCATTTCATACTTGAACCATAACACTCTTCCTTTATAGCAACTATTTGTTCTTTTTTTCCCCTTTGTTCATTCCATTAAAAATGACATTTTATTTGGGTGTATATGTGTCCCAGTTCATGTGCGTGCTGTAGTAGAGACAACTTTTGTGGGATTTGGTTCTCTCCTTCCACCATATAAGTCTTGGGGGTAGAATTCTGATCATTAGCTTGGTGGCAAGCATCCTTATTCACTAGGGCATCTTGTTAGCCCAACCTTTTCATTTTAAATAATATAAATAGTGTCTGGAGAGATGGTTCAGCAGTTAAGAGCACCTCTTCTTGCAGAGGACCTGGGCTCAGTTCCCAGCATTTACAAAGCATCTCACATCCACCTATAACTCCAGTTCTGGGGGGATCTGACCTCTGCCTTTGTGGGCACTGCACAGACATGGTACACTTTATACATGCAGGCAAAAGATTAATATACATAGATAAAAATAAATCTTAAAATTAATTAAAAATATAAACAAATGTGTTTGTTTATCTGTAACTTCTCCCCTTTTAATATGCACCATAGTATATTTTTCTCATGTTTTCCTGATTTGTTTTTTTTTTTCTTCTTAACTTGGTACTGTATGCTGGAGATTACCTCATGGAAGGATATAGAAATATTCATGCCGTTTTATAGCTTTCAATTCAAACCATAATGAACCGTCACTCCCCAGCCAGATGGTACTTTTAAGCCTCATGCTCAGAAGGCCTCATATCAGCAAAAAAAAAAAAATTCCTTAGGAGGCTTTAATAGAAATGTATTTCCTGAGTAATAGCTGCAGTGGCGCTGCCAGGAAAATGATGGCTTTTCTTTTTCAGGCACTACTTTGGGCTAAGAAGCGATTTTACCAGTAGGTGCCGCTATTAGACAGCTTTGTCGAGGCTAAGTCTTGGATGACAGCTTTTAACGCTGTATGTGTGTATACATGAAAGAATAATTGACACACAGGGTAAAAAAAGTTAAGTCTACAGAAAGCATCTAAAGGGATTTCATTTGTCTCAGTTTGCTTCACTTCTCGTCCACAGAGACAACTTCCTTTATTTTGTGTTCAGGAATGCATGCATGCTGTGTGTGCCTGTGTGTGTGTGTGTGTGTGTGTATACCTAACCATATACGTGGATGGACATATACTCTTTTTTGAGGGGGGGCAAGCAGTGCAATGAATGGGAACTCAAGACACCATGTGTACTAACCACTGGGCAACACCCACAGCCACTTTAGCTAGCATCTTTGAGACACTGTTCCCACTTTGTATTGATCACCTATCATTGTGTAAGGACCTTTGATGGCTTGTCTAGCTGTGTGTACCATGGGCATGAGAGTAGTTATTGCATTTATTGTATTGTGTTTATAGTCTTGTATTTAGGTTGTGTGCTTTCTTTTTTGTAGCCTGAAATCACTTTACATTTTGACCTCCGTGTACAAATATGTTCTGTATCCACACATAAGCACATCTGTGGGATGAATCCATAGAAGGGAAATTGCCAAGTCAGAGGATGTGTGCATTTTACATTTCAATGGCTCCTATACACATAAGTGAGATGAGAACAATAAAACCTAATTGCTATTGAATGTCTATGTGCTGAGATCACTTTGCCGGAGAAAAATAGCCTTAAGAACCAGCAGTTGTGCTGATGGCTGAAAGTCTTATTAAAGGGGGGATGGAATCATAATGCAGCTAAGAGCACAATGCCTGAGGAGTACTTTACTTGGGTAGATAGCAAATACTCAGTGGGCATGGTCATTCATGCTCTTCTAGCTCAAGAAAGTAAACATGTCAGAAACCAGGAGCGTCTCTTACAATATGTCTGCTGCCACAGTCTGTTTCATTTCATTGGTTGGCATGACCTCCCTACCTTTTTGGAATGCCTGAGAAGTGTTATGGTTGCTTCCAAAATTGTCAGATTATTATTCAGAATGGACTCTTTAACAGGCACATGTAAAAGGAGAAATATATTTTTTTCTCTAAGGGCTGCAGTCTATGCTGAGTCCAAGAGTACCCAGGAAAGGGAGCAAAAATTGGTTATAATCATGCTATTTCCTTGATTTATCCACAAGAGCTAAAAGAACACTTTGTAGGGTTGCAGGATACTTCTGGGTCTGTAGCAACTCTGGTCTCTTTTCTGCTTTAAAGTTGTCTCGGCTGCACTTAGAGGAGGCTTCTCAGGAACATAGCTGACTTTCATTCTATTATCCGTCTGAGGGACTAGGCATCAGAGAACTCCCTGACAGGAAAACGGACAGACAGGAGAAGGAGCTTTAGGTAAATTAATGTCCTTTTCACTTAAACATTTAAGATGGCTGACTTCTTGATTCTTCTTCCTCTACAAGACAAAGACTTGACAGCCTTTTTTTTTTAAAGATTTATTTATTTATTTTATATGTAAGTACACTCTAGCTGTCTTCAGACACTCCAGAAGAGGGCGTCAGATCTTGTTACGGATGGTTCTGAGCCACCATGTGGTTGCTGGGATTTGAACTCTGGACGTTCGGAAGAGCAGTCGGGTGCTCTTACCCACTGAGCCATCTCACCAGCCCCTTGACAGCCTTTTTGGTGGGACTCCCAAACCTCCTGGGAGAGATTGGGGCTTTATATAGTGGGAATCAGTCAGCTTTCTTTTCTTTGTCTGGATTATCCTATCTTCCATAGTAGCCCAAACCAGGCAATTCTGATAAAGAAAGGGAACCCCCAACATAAAACTGTCAGCTCTCCATACAAACTCAGATTCCGGATTCCGGAGTCCTGCTCCCACTGGAGGCTCTGCTATTCCTGTTTTTTTTTTTTTTTTTTTTTTAGTTTTTAAGACTAAAGAAAGAGAAATCTATACCTGCAGTCTAGCCATAATGGCATCATTGGAATCACGCTGAGGCAAAAGGAGAGTGAATTGGAGGCCTGCAGAGTATGCTCTAGGCTGTCCTCCATCATATAGTGAGACCCTGCCTCAAAACAAAAAACAAAACAAGACAAAACCAAACACAAGCAAACACAAGCAGAATAGCAAGGGAGATAGTGAAGTAGGTAAAACCGCTTGCCCCCCCCAAACATGATGATCTGTTTGATTCCTGGAAGCCACATAGTGGAAGGAGAGAACAGATTCTTGGAAGATGCTCTTTGATGTCCATAGTCACTGTAGCACATGCACACACACACACACACACACACACACACACACACACACACACACAAATACATAAAATGTAATGAAACATTATTAAAAAACAAACAAAAATGTGAATTCATGTAAAATATAACATCATGAAAACAGAATGCGTGTGCTGCCTTCAAGACATATATGGACACTCAGATGGTGGTATTGGTAAAAGCAAGTGGGGAAGGGCCTGGAGAGATGGCTCAGCAGTGCTTCCTGCTCTTCCAGAGGATCCAAATTTCATTTCTAGTACCATATTAGACATGGCCTGTTAGTGCCAGCTCTAGGAGCTGTAACTCTCTCTTCTGTCTCTGTTGGTTCCTACACATGCCGTAGATACAGATATATAGGAATACACAGATTTTAAAAATTGAAAGAAAAGTGGGAGATAAGAAGTGTTTTTCCTAGAACTTATTTTATTAATTTATGTGTACTAGTGTCTTGACTGCATGTGTATCTCTACACAATGGGTGTGCCTGGTGCCCTGGGAGGCTAGAAGAGGGTATTAGAAACTGGAGTTACAGATAATGGTGAACAGCCATGTGGGTGCTGGGAACTGAACCTGGATCTATTGCAAGAGCAGCAACTGTTCTTAACTGCCAAACCATCTGTCCAGCCCCAGCTTAGAATTCTACTACCCGACCACTCATGGGATGGCTAGAAATGTTTTAACAAGATGCAAATGGACATTCGAGATAGTTGTAGTTGTTAATATTCTGATTGGAGTTCTTTATCATAGTTATGCCTTCATTTATCTCTTTCTAAACTAGGAAGTTTCAGAGTTAAAAATAATTTGACATCTGATTTGTGAAATAGTTACAGTTAAAAGCTGATTCCTGTGAAGGGTAATTTATGTTATGCATTAAACATAATGAATGCATTACATTTTTTCTACCTTCAGTTGAAGCCCTGTTTGAGGTATTTTCTTTTGACTTATTTTTCAACAGCATTTGATGCTATGCAAATGAAGAGATTTTTTTTTAAAAAGTAAAAACAAAAACAAGACTCCAAAGAGCGAAAGCAATAACAAATCTCCCCAAAGACCACAACCCCATAATCCTAGCACCTGGGAGGTGGAGACAGGAGGATCAGGAGTTTGAAGCCAGCTTGGGCTAAATTAGACTCTGTGTCAGACGAACAAGTAAACAACCACCAGGCAATCTACTCCAGAATATCCTTATATTACTTGGGCATTTGATTTGCTTTTAGAACATGGACCTCACACTGGCACCGCACCATTAGCCTCCTCCTCCTCCTCCTATCTTCCTCACCTTCTTCATGATGCTCTCAAACTGTGAGCCAACCCCCACCCCCCACCTTCTTCCTTAAGTTACTTTTGTCAGACATGTTGTCACAACAACAACAACAACAAAAAAGGAATGAATACACCAGTCTCTCAAATCCCTGGGTCGCCTGCAAGTGGAATTGTGTTGGTTGTTCATTTGCAATGCTGTATTTAGGACGCTAAAGTAGACAGCCCCAAACAGTGCCCTTCCCTTAGTATTGCCTCCCACCACTATTCAGTCATTTCTATTTAAAAAATCAAGTGGTTGAAATACTTATTTCTAAGGTATTTTCCACTGAGCTCAAGGTACAAAAGCCTAATGAATACATTAGCTTTAAAGCATTCATGGAGTCGGTCATTTATTGTTAACATTATGGATTACTCTTGAAAATCACTAATGGGCGCTCACTCCAAACTGAACTGGCCCCTTTCAGACAGCGGACTCTGTAAAGGGGTGGGAGGTAGGGCACAGGAAAAGATACCTTAGGTAGGGGGCCATCATGACTGGAAGAAAAAATGGTCCTTTTAAAAAAAGAACATAGAAAATTGTATGTATTTAACATGTACAAAGTGAGTTTTGGTATATATATATATATAATGAAATGATTACTGAAGTCATGCTAGCATCTACTAGCCATGTAGTTCAGTGAGTTTGGTAAAAGCATTTGAGACCTACTCCCTTAACAAGTTTCAATTATTCTATTTGTTTGTTTTTTGAGATAGGGGTCGTATCCATCTTTGGCTGGCCTTGAATTCAGTATTCAGCCAAGGAAGACCCTGAATTCCTGATCCTCCGGCCTCCATCTCTCAAGTGCCGAGATTGTAGTTGAGTGTGGCTGTGTTCCAATTCAATTACGTGTGTGTGTGTGTGTGTGTGTGTGTGTGTGTGTGTGTGTGAAAGACATGAGCTTCCTTAATGGGGCTTGCTAGCTGCCAGCCTAGCTTCAAGTTCTGTGAGAGATCCTGTCTCAAAGGAATCAAGTGAATGGTAGAGCAGGGTACCTTTTTCTAGTGTCTGCATATACATGAATGGATGCATGCACATATCCACATCCACATCCACCATATATACATATGCTTCACTCAAATATATATACACAAAAGGAATTTTAAAACAAGGTAGATGGCCCCTGAAGAAGCATTCCAAGGCTGACCTCTGGCCTCTACACACAGACACATACATGTGTACCTGCACACATATGTATGCATATGAGCAAGCATATACACACAAGAGGAGGAAGAGGAGGAGACACACACACACACACACACACACACACACACACACACACACACACAGAGAGAGAGAGAGAGA
>NC_034613.1:141068645-141070089 GCF_900095145.1 Mus pahari
TTCTTTTGCAGTACTGGGAAAGGAACCTAAATGACCATCATGTTTGTGAGGCAAGTGCTCTGCCACTGACTCACAACCCCAGTTAGTCTGTGACTCTTGGCACTGTTTTTCCTCTTTCTGACCTTAGATTGGCTGCTTAGCATGGGACACAAGAATTTTCACGATCTGAAGCCATGCCAAAGGCAAAGCACATGGGATCCTGGAACAATCTTGTAAATTGGTCATGAAGTGTTTGTCTGGAGTTTTTTTCTTTCTCTGTCCCCTTTTATTATTTGTGCATATAGAGCCCAGAAGACAACTTCATGGGGGTGATTTTCATTCCATCTTTACATGGGTTTGGGGAATTGAACTCAGGTTTTTAGGCTTGTGTGGCAAGTGCCTTTGTCCACCGAACCATCCCACTGGTTTCCTCTTGTTTAAATGATCTCTGCCACCCCTTCTGTGTATACCCCTCTCAAGGCATCAAGGCACTAGGTACCAGACCCAGTGGAAATGCTGCTTTCTCCATTCACCCTTTCCTTGCTTATCACAGACTTATTTAGAACCTCAGTCTGGAAGTCAGTATCTTTCATAATTCTTTGACTGTAGTAGATGTTTGGTATATTTAGATTAACACATTTTTCCCTTTATTTTTGGTGTGTTGGGGATCACACTTTATGAGGCAAACACTTTATGATGAACCATGTTCCATCCTTCTGTCTCTTTCTTTTTGAAACAGGGTCTTATGTGTACTACCAGGTTGGCTCAAACTTGCTATATATCTGAGTATGATGAATTCCTGGTCCTCCTTTCCCTGTTTCCCAAGTGCTCACTCAGATCACAGGCATGAGCCACCATGGTCATTTTTTGCTTAAGATATTTGGAGCTGAAATAACATGTTTCCTCTGAGGAAACTCAGAGGGGCGAACTGACTTCTAGGACATAGGCTAAAGTGGGAGCTAGCCTGGCCTACGTAAGTTTTTTTTTTTAAAGGCACATAAATAATAAACTTGGAACCATAGACTGCTGTTACCTGGGAATTGTTATGATTCCTATTGTCAACTCTGAAATCAGGTAGAAGGCAATTACCCAGGCACACCTGTGAGGGATTATTTAGCAGTTGGTAGTGTCTGTTGCAGGATTGATTATTTAGAGTATGTTAATTAAAGTCGGAAGAACCACCTTGTGGATGGCACCATTCCACAGGCTGTGGTTTCTGACTGAATAAAATGGAGAAAGCAAGCTGAACAATGATGTGGACCTGCATAGCTCTCTGCTTCCTGGTTGTGGATAAGGATGACATGTGAACTACTGCCTCAAACTCTAGCTTCTAGGATTTACTTTCAATGATGGGCCATACTCCTTTTTTTATTAGATATTTTCTTTATTTACATTTCAAATGCTATCCTGAAAGTCCCCTATACCCTCCCCCCGCCCTGCTCCCCTACCCACCCACTCCCACTTC
>NC_034613.1:141070100-141071334 GCF_900095145.1 Mus pahari
TGTAGACCAGGCTGGCCTCGAACTCAGAAATCTGCCTGCCTCTGCCTCCCGAGTGCTGGGATTAAAGGCGTGCGCCACCATGCCCAGCTAGAACTTTTTTTTTTTTTAAGACAGATTTTCTGTGTGGCACTGGCTGTCCTGGAACTTGCTTTAGTAGACCAGGCTAACCTTGAACTCAGCAATCCAAATATCTCTCTGCTTTTGGAGTAATCAACAGCATTGGAGCATAATCCTGGGTGAAAGGATTTATTCCAAGTTTGAGAGCAGCCCGATCTGCATAATGAGTTACAGGACAGTCAAGGCTCCTGAGTTAGAGTTGAACAAAAGAGAGAAACATCTCACAGTAGACTGTCTACAGTGTCCATACCTGGTGCTTACAGTCTCAGAGACAAACCATGGAGAACCTGTCCTTCCGAAGCAAAGAAAAGAATTTCTTTTATAAGCCACTATCAGCTTCCCACTAAAATGAGCATCAGGGCTGTGGGTGTGGCTCGGTACAAGTGTGCTTTCCTATCACATGAAATGCTCAGGGGTTCTGCCCCCCAGCTACATAAGTACTCTACTGTTGCTGTGATAAAACACCATTGTCAAAAGCAATGGAGGTAGGGGGGTGGGAGGGATGGAGGGGTTATTTCAACTAGTCTGTCATCCCAGGAAGTTAGGGCAGAAACTCAAGGTAGGAACTTGGAGGCAGGAACGGAAGCAGAGGTTGCAGAAGTGAATTGGCACTTTCTTATACAACTCAGGACCACCTGCCTAGGCACAGCACCACTCACAATGGTCTGGGCCCTCCAACATCAATGACTACATGAGAAAATGGTCCATAGGGGGTGGGGTGCAGACATTTTCTCAATTGGGTTTTCTTTTTCCAAATTAGTCTAGCTTGTGCCAAGTTGACATAAAACTAGCCAGCACAACTACATACCCAGATATGCTGCTCTATTTCTTGGAAAGATTAGAAGTCACTTTTCTTCATGTTTAATTTTTTAATGCTTAAATTTTAGCTTTTATGCTTGCACATTTGTTTGTTTGTTTGCTTATTGGCTTTTCAAGACAGGGTTTCTCTGTGTAGTCCTTGTGTCTTGGAACTTGGTCTGTAAACCAGGGTGGCCTCAAATGAACAGATCCTCATGCCTAGGCATGCAACAACACTTCAACACTTGTATTCTGCACTAAAGGATTCTCTCTCTCTCTCTCTCTCTCTCTCTCTCTCTCTCTCTCTCTCTCTCTCTCT
>NC_034613.1:141071694-141079682 GCF_900095145.1 Mus pahari
CTTTTTTTTTTTTCCTTTTCTTTTTCGGCTTCATTTTCTGTCAATCAATCAACCCACAACCAGTCAGTGTACCTACCCACCTACTTCCCTGTCTGTCTTCTTACTGCATTTCTGTGTGTGGGAGGCAGGAGTTGGTTCCCTTCCTCTATCACACAGATCCTAAGGATTGGAGCCGTCTTGTCAGGCGTGGAAGCAAGTGTTTCCCTTGCTGCTTAATTTCTTGAATACACAACATAGATTTCAATGATGTCTGATTATTGGGGAAACTTCCGTAACCACATTCTTTCCTGTGAACTCACAAGTATACTCTCAAGGTTAAGATTGTTTTCCGAACTGTTAGAAGGAGGGAGACCAGAGGGGTTTCTTACGAAGATCAGTAACTCAGCAACTAAAAAACCATTCTCTTGTATTTGGTGAGTATAGTTTTTAGATACTTATTGATTTTGTGTGCACATGTCCCCACAGGTATCCCATGACATAGGTGGAGGTCATAGGACATCTTGTAGAAGTTAGTTCTCTTATGTGGGTCCTGGGGGTCAAACTCGAGGCATCAGCTTTAATAGCCTTGACCTGCTGAGCAATCTCATGAGCCCCTCGTTATTCTATTTGTACCAAGTGAGAAGTGGCCCTCTCATCCCTGCCCCCATCTTGCCCAGTCCTCTCCTAACGTGCAGTTGTCTTGGGTACCTTTTCTTTGCGTTGTGGCTAGTGCCTGACAAGGAGCAGCATCACATCTATATGTTGTGCTGCAGTTTGAGGGGGTACATTTCCATCCTGTCAGGAAGGCATGAAAGTGAGCAGAAGGTATGGAAGTTTGAGCAGAAGGCATCTAGTTGGATTGCTCTCCCAGGAAGCGGACGGCATGTTAATTTCTAGTGTGCACGTCATGTTTTGTTTTGTTTTGTTTGAGACAAGATTTTGCTGTGTAGCTTCAGTTGACCTCTAGATCGTCCTGCCTTAGCCTTCTAACTGCTGGGATTTAAGGTGCACACCAGCAGCTGAGTTGGATATTTTAGCACATAGCCAAGCATATTTGAATATATTTCCCACTCTCCCCACCAAGTCGTTAAGCCCTACTCATTCTGTGTCTGGTGCCTTGCGGCTGCCCATTCTATATGCTGTTAACAGATCTTTATACAAATTTGGGCTTCCATGTTAAAGACACTTGCTACTAAAATCCCCAGAGATGAGCTTGTCCCTATCTAGTGGTGTCCTCCTATACAGTCTGCATAAACTAGGTGTGGGGTTTACTGGTTACCTCAAGGCTACTAGGGATATGACTGCAGCTAATTTGATGGATATACCCAGTTTACACTGGTGTGTGTGCACGCCTGTAGGTTCACAGGCATGCCTGTGGAGGCCAGAAGACAAGTGTCACCGAGTAGGCTAGGCTGGCTGGCCAGTGAGTCCCAGAGATCTACCTCAGTCTCCCCAGCATTCCTTCCAAGTCCTTGACAGCATTTTTATATTCACTGGCAACATTGTAGAAGTATCCTGGATTTTTTTCCTAATTTTTATGTTTATTTTGTTTTTATTTTGTTTTATGTCTATGGATGTTTTGCCTGCATGTATATATGTCTGTTTACCAATTGTGTGCTTGGTGCAGACAGTGTCAGATCCCCTGGGACTGGAGTTATAGGCTATTAGGAGCCTCCATGTGGGTACTGGCAATCCAAACCCAGTTGTCTGGGAGAACAGCCAGTGTTCTTAACTGCTGAACAATCTCTTTAGCCTCTATTTTTCTTTTTAATTATATGTGTGTGTGTGTGTGTTGTGTGGGATATGTCTAAGTGTGTGCAGGTGCCTGGGGCTGCTATGTGAGTACATTTGGTCCTCTAGAACTGGAGTTACAGGAAGTTGTGAGCCACCTGATGTGGATATTTGGAACTTGTGTCCTCTGAAGAAACAATATACACTCTTAACCACTGAGCCATATCTCTAGCCTGTTTTTTTTAAAGATGTATTTATTTATTATATGTAAGTACACTATAGCTGTCTTCAGAAACTCCAGAAGAGGGAGTCAGATCTCGTTANGGATGGTTGTGAGCCACCATGTGGTTGCTGGGATTTGAACTCAGGACCTTTGGAAGAGCAGTTGGGTGCTCTTACCTGCTGAGCCATCTCACCAGCCCCTGTTTTGTTTGTTTGTTTTTTTTTTTTTTTGTTTTGAGATAGAGTCCTTCCTTGTCGCCCTTGATAGCCTGGAACTTGTTATTTAGATAGACTGACTTTAAATTCACAGAGAGACCCACCTACCTCTGCCTCCAGTACTGAGATTAAAGGTATGTGGTATTACAGTTGCCATTTTTTCTTTCTTTTTAATTTTGGTGGTACTAGGGATAAGCCAGGGTGTTATGCATACTAAGCTAACAATCTCTAATAGTCTGTTACATTACTTCCCTAGCCCCACTTTTTCCCCTACCCATATTTATGTGTACAGTCAAGTTTCATTTTTACCTATTTTTAATAAGTGTGAGTGCTTTGCCTGCAAGTATGTATCTATATCTATATCTATATCTATATCTATATCTATATCTATATCTATATCTATATCTATATCTATATCTAATCTATATCTATATCTATATCTATATCCATATCTATCTATCTATCTATCTATCTATCTATCTATCTATCTATCTATCTATATGCTACCATGTGTGTCTGGTACCCACAGACATCAGAAGAGAGTGTTGGATACCTTGGGACTCAAGTTACAGATGGTCATGAGCTACAATATGGATTCTGGGAACCAAATCTGGGACCTCTGCAAGAGCAGCCAGTGTTCCTAATTCCTGAGCTATCTTTAGCCCCAGGTTTATTTTTTTTTTTAAAGTTTAAAAAAACCTTATTATTTGACAACTCATACACATTTTGTGTATGTATATGGCATTGTGTCTTGATCATACCTGTGGGACCAGGAACCAGGAAGTGGGGGGGTTAGTGGAGATGGAGTCTATGATGCCTGGAATGTAGACTCTGAGATCAGCATCAGAGTACAGATCTAACTCTATTGTTTACCACATGAGCTTATATATCACTTTTTAGCCAGTTAGGGGATGTTTATGTACTCAAGGCAAATAGGGGTGCAGTCTGTATTGTTTGGTAGAAGCTGACTTGCCTATCCGTGTGCCTGTAGGGGAGGGTTCAAGCCCCTGTGGAGATTTCTGTGAAAACTGGGACAGAGCCACTGCCCTGGCCTTGGGTCCTTTGTGTTGTCTCACAGGCAAGCCTGGAGCAATGTCAGATCGTACACTGTGTCTCTTCAAGGTGTCTCAGAAGCCTGTGTGGCTCCTTGCTCTTTAGCCCACTTCTTCCTCCACCAAGTTTATCTTCACATCCCCCCCCCCACATCCCCACCCTCCAGCTCTCCCCAGAACCTTATAAGGGGCTGATGAGATGGATCAGAGCTCCTTGCTGCTCTTACAGAGGTCCCAGGTTCAGTTCTACCCACACTCAGAGCTGTTTGTTTCTGTGTGTAATTCCAGTTTCAGGGGATTTGATGCCCATTATGACCTCCACAGGCATGGTACAAAGGTGCACATTTATCACAGGCAGGCAAATACATAAAATAAAAATGAATTAAAAAAACCCAACCCAGCAACAAACCTTTTTAAAAAAAAATTTTTTTTTTTTTGGTGAGACATAGTTTCATGTAGCCCAGGGTAACCTTAAACTCTATGGAAGCGGATCTGACATTGAACTCAATCTTTCTGCCTCCACCTATTAAATGCTGAGAATACAAGCATGAGCTATCATACCTTGCAATATACAATTAAATTTTTTTACTTTTAAAATATAACAATATCCTTTGATGGCTTTATGCACATATATGATTTTTAGTCCTTCTCACCCCCACCACCCTGTCTCATTCCTATTTCCTTCTGATGAAATTTATCCTCTTTCCAATATGCCCTCTTCTACTCTCATGCTATATTTTGGTGTGTATGACCTACTGAACTATGTTAGGGTCTAATGACTTGTCCTTTTAATCTCAGAAAGATGGCTCAGGAAGGAAAAGGTACATTGCACCAAGTCTGACAGCCGGAGTTTGACCTCTCACCCACTCCCACATGGTAGGAGAGAGAGAACCTTCTCTCCATGTTGTCTTCTGACTGCCACACATGTACTATGAGCTGCTGGTGCATGTACTTGCTCAAATATACATGTGTGCAATAAGCACACACCACATAAATAAATAAATGTAAAAAAAAATTCAGAAAAAAGTCAAGTATGTGCATCAGGCTAAGGTTCCTCTGAAATCTAAGTAATCAAGACTCAGTACTTGATAAGAGAGATGTGTCTCAGAATTTACTTTATTAACAGTATCTTCATCTCACAGCTACATCTTCAGGATTGGATAGGGTTCCATCAGTTGGTGGTGTCGGAACTCCTCCTTCCTGGCTTGTTCATTGTGATAGCTTTTTGAAGAAAGCTTCAAATTCTTCGTAACTAACTTCTCCATCACCGTTCTTATCCAGCTCTTTAAAGAGACTGTCCAGAGTACTCGAAGCCTGGTTTTAGACAAAAAAGAATGGGGGAGGGGAAGGAAGACAATTTAGATAGGATACTGCAGCACATCTCTCAAGTTCGAGGCACTGGATTTTCCTTCCGAGAAGGTAGCCTCGGTTTGTCACGTGCCACCGACAGTCTGATGGTTGGTGTGGTGAAGCCAGCTTCAGCTGGAGCCGTGCTTTTGGGAGTCTGTTTGTCTTTTTTATTTTATTTACCTTTGAGACCGAGTCTTATTCTGTAGCCCTGGCTGGCCTGAAATCCACTATGATCGGACTAGTCTTGAACTTAGCAGAGATCCGCCTGCCACTGACTCCGGAGTTCTGAGATTAGATTGTGCACTACAACACTTTACAAAGTATTTACAAGCACTTTCTTGTGTGTGTGTGTGTGTGTGTGTGTGTGTGTGTGTGTGTCTGTGGGTGGGCATGTGCATGTGACAGCGAGTCCTCTGGAGCTCCAGGTGGTTGTGAGTTACCTGACATGAGAGCTAGCATCGGAATCCAGGTCTTTTGGAAAGCACATCAAATGGTTAACCATGAGCCATCTCCCTGTCCCCTGATTCTTGGCAAAATTTGCACACCACATAGCACATTTATTATTATTTAATAGTTATAATCTACATTTTGATGTAGTTTATGAGATCTAAACGTCTTTATCTTTAAAAAACATTCTTCAAACTAGACCTGGTAGCTCAAACCTGTAATCCCAACTGCTTAGAAGGCTGAAGCAGGGGGATTGCATTGAGTTTGAGGTTAGCTTGGACTGTACAGTGAGTTTTAGGCTATACTGGGCTACATAGACCCTGTTTCAAAAGTGATAAAATTCTAACGGTTTATCATGTAACCAGTTTTTAAAAGATTTATTTATTTCTAAAAATTAAATAAAAAATTATGCGTATGTGTGTTTTAGATGCATGTATGAATATATGCCTTGTGTGTCTGGTACCCATAGAAACCAGAAGAGGGCATTGGATCTCTCCCTGAGATCAGAGTTACGGATGGTGTCAGCAGCCCTGTGCCTGCTGGGAACCAAACCTTTCCAACCCTCATCTCGCCATTTTTATGTGGACACTTCACTAGTGTCAAGTCTATATACTTTACTGTGCAACAAATGTCCACATATATATCTGAGGTCTTGTGTTTAAGTCCCAGCAACATATTATAACAAAATAACTCATAATGTTATTTTGATTTGTAAGAAAATTAGGAAATGCTTCCCTGTACATATGTAGTAGCTGTATAGCTTGCTGGAGCGGGGTCTATCCCAAAAGCCGTTACCTGTATATGGGCTATGTTCTTCTAGCTGGGCTGCCTCAGTGGGAGAGATTACACCTAACCCTGGAGAGACTTGATATGCTAGAGGGAGGGAATACCCAGGGAGGACCCTCACCTGCTCAGAGGAGAAGGGGAGAGGGGATGGGGGGAAGGATTGTGGGAGGGGGTGACCAGGAAGGGAGGGTAGTGATTGGGGTATAAAGTGAGTAAGTAAATATTAAATAAAAAAAGAAAATTAGGAAACAATAGGTTATAGTGTTATATTTTCAGCTGTGTATGTGTGTGTACAATATACAAAAGTTCTGTGGACTGTGACTGTAGCTCTGTGATAGAGTGCCTGTTTAGTCTTTGCTAGGCCCTGGATTCTCTGTGGCCTTGTCCCCGCAGGGGTTTCTGAGGTAGCCCTCAGCCCTCATCTATGGCTTCTCTCCCACCACCAGAGGGAGGCTGCTGCCATCAGCTGTCCGGGAGGGCGTGCACTCACCTTCAGGAGGCTGGGGAACTCTGACTGAATCAGCAGCTTCAGCTCCTCCTTGGAGAGCTGGTCCGGATCGCCTTCTTTGGCTGCATATTTTTGAAAAATGCTCTTCATTTCTGCAGGAGACTTCTCAGCACTCATTTTGCTGGTCTGTGATTTGGGAAGAAAATAAGATGTACCAAAAAAACTCAGGTGGCACTTTGATACCCAGTGTTGCCAACAGGGTCTTCCTGACCGCCCCCCCCCCACTCCCCCTTGGGAAAGACAAGGGGGAAAATAAGAAAAAAGGGAGAGGCAAGGAGACAGGTGGGAACATCATGAGTGGGTTCCAGTATATTTTCAAAGCAGTCAGGTTAGAGGTTAGGGAACATAGCCTTTAGGAGAATGCTTGCTTAGCCTGTTGGAAGCCCTAGGTTCCATCCCCAGAAGCCCACAAGCGACAGAGGCACCTTAAGACCGTACTGACCTGCTCACCAGTCAGTGCAACCACTGCAGGAGTCAGACAGGAGCTGCAGGTGATAGCGGGTGAAGAGCCAGGAGGGGCTCTTTTATAGTCTTTATAGACACACCACCCTGATTGTGAAATTCCCCTTTGTTTACTATTTAAGGGTAATGATTAATGGTTTCTGAAACCAAGCTTAAGACTCTCAATTAAGGTCAAGCTTCAGTAGAGAGCTACTTCAACAATTGCTTAATGGTTCAGAGTCCCAAGGGTAAAACCTGGATTTTCTTCTCCTTTAGAATATTTTTCCCTCCAGTATAGAATTTTGACCTTGCGCACAGCCCACATTTCGAAATGCAGTGGAACTGCAGATTTACGCTTGGAAAAAAAAATTTCCTACTCAGAAAAAAAAATCTGTCACAGAGGTACAATACTATATGGCTTCTAAAAAAACAAAATGGGAGGGGGCGTGGGGTGCTGGAGAAATGGCTCAGCAATTGAGAGGTACTTTTCCAGGGGACTCAGCACCCACATGGTGGCTCACATCTCCCTGTAACTCCAGTTTCAGGGCTTCTGACACCCTCATACAGACACACATACAGGCAAAACACCAAGGTACATAGAGTAAAAATAAATGATATATTGAAAAAATAGAGAATGACCCTGGAAGTTATACTGACACTTTGTGCATGCTCGGCTCTTTAGCATTTACTACATTGAGTAGATGAGGGGGATTGGTTGCTTCAGAAGCAGGTTTAAGAAATGGGAAGATAGATACAAATTTCTGATTTTATTTGGCAAAGTGATTTCTGAGTACCACACCACTTCTCTCCTCTCTTTCTCTCTCTCTCTCTCTCTCTCTCTCTCTCTCTCTCTCTCTCTCTCTCTCTTAATTATTGTTCTCAGCTCTCCTTTTTATTTCCCATTATACTTATATTCCTTCCTCGTTCTCTCTCCTCCTTCTCCCTCCCTGCCTCCCTCCTTCCCTTCCTCTTATTCCTGGCTGGCCTAGGACTTGCTATATAGACCAAGCTAGCCTTGAAGTCATGGAAATCTGCCTCCTTCTGCCTCCTAGGTTGGAATGAGCAGTTTGTGTCACCATGCCCAGCTGTATTTCTCCAGTGTGTAACAAAATATATTTTGTTAAATCATTCTAAAACTCTCGAAAACACTGGACTTGTACTTAAACACTTAGAACGATTTCAGAACTTTTTGGAATAGCCAGGATTTGTTTTTTTTTTTTTTTTTTTTTTTTTTTTTTTTTTTTTTTTTTTTTTTT
>NC_034613.1:141080407-141092043 GCF_900095145.1 Mus pahari
TAAATGTACCACAGTTTCTGTATCCATTCCTCTATTGAGGGACATCTGGGTTCTTTCCAGCTTCTGGCTATTATAAATAAGGCTGCTATGAACATAGTAATAGCCAGGATTTGAAAGTAGAGATGATTTTTTTTCCTGGATAGAGTTCTGTCCATGAACTAAGTAGGACATTTCTAGAGGACATTACTCTAATGCTGATTAGAACTCACAGGTAGGGGTTCCAGATTGATTTCAGAAGTCTGTTAATGGCTTTTAAACACTTGGATACTTAGAATTTTCTCTAACCTACAGTATATTACCTACAAATTCAGGGTTGGAATATTGGGCTGTTCTTTGCCCAGATGTTTTTCACGTCTAAAATTTTAGGACCTTATTTACATCGGAGAACAAATATGAAATGCTGTGGTGTTGCTTACATGTTTCTGGTCAATCCTGAGCATTTATTATTCCATAGGTTTTAGCTGTTTTATTGTAATTTATCTGACTTGAGTACAGACTTCTGTATTAACCTATCTGTTACTGGCACTGTAGGTCAGTCTGTCAGTAGGCAGGTAGGTCTGTCTAGTGTGTGTGTGTGTGTGTGTGTGTGTGTGTGGTATCTACATGTGTATACATGTGTGTACAGATCTATAGGATGTCAGGTGTCCTGGAGTATCAGTCTTCTACCTTATTCCCTTGAGATAGGGTCTTGAATGGAACCTGAACTTGGTTGGTGGCCAGAAAGCCCGAAAAACCACCTATCTGCTCCCCTCCCTCATAGTGCTGGTCTCACAGGCACCTACACAGTCAGGACTGACATTCGCGTTGGGATCCAAACTCAGATCTTTGCACATATGTAAAGAAGTGCTCTTATGTCCTGATTTATATCTCCAAACTCTATATTTATTTTTTTTTACAGACCGGGTCTCTCATATAGCCCAGTCTGGCCAAGAATGACTCTGAATTCCTGATCCCTCTGCCTCTACGTCAGCAGTGCTGGGATTACAGCTGTGTGCCACCATGTCTAACAGGCATTGGTTTTAGTTGATGATTTTACACAATAGGACTCTGATTTGTGCAATGTTTTAAAAAAGGGTTTTAGAAATTGTCCAGTATTTTGGTTGGTTTGTTTCTTTGTTTTACATGTAAGTTCTAGTCTCCTGGGAGGAAGTGAGTTTTTGTGACTAATCATAGTCTTTCCTCCAATATCTTTTTTTGGGTTGCTGTTGGTTTTTGAGATGGAATCTTTTTGTTTAGCCCAAGTCACAGTGTTTTCCAGGCTACCTTTGGACTCCTTCCTGGTCCTCGAATCTTCATCATCCAGATTGATGGCCTTATTTTTACCATCTTTAAGGTTTTCTGTTTTGTTTTACATCTAAAGTGAAGTGACAAGACTAACACATAAGGGCACAGTTTGATTAGAGCCTTTACCTGGGAACATTTCCACCTTGACTTTCCTCTTTGTCAATCATTTGAGACTACGTTGTGGAATTTCACTGGTTTCCCTGCAAATATCTCCTTTGATTCCTAAGGACAAGAACTTTTTTCTATATAACCTCCATCTGTTACCATAGCCTATATTTCAATCTCCTCAGTTGTGGAAATATCACCTTAAACTATCTCTTTTCTTAAATGATCATTTTGGAGCTAAAACCGAGGAGAGTTGGTATCATATTTTTTGTGTGCCTATATTGAAAAGTAATTTAAAACTGTATTTAATCCAAATATGAGAATATATGATATGTCTTATGTAACATTCTCAAATCATATCATGTACCACATATGTTATATAAAAATATAAAAATGCATAATATACACATTCAAAGGATCAGTGTTAAAATAGTATAGGCCAGCCGTCATTTAGGCCCCACATTGCTCATTTCAAGGGAAGATTTCTGCTTGAAGTGGCCCAGTGCTGCCTGTCAGAACTCAGGCTTGTAGCAAGTGCCAACGGAACTTGAAAAACATCCCTTGATTCTCCTCATTCTTTTGCATGTTTGTCTCCTAGTGGTTATCTCTCGCGGCTTATTGTTCTCTTTATCTTTGCACTCAAAAGCACAAGGGTAACCCGGCAGTTTGAAACACGAAATCCACTAATAGTCCCATGAAACATTAACTAACAGGGTATGGAAACATGCCATAAATGCAGGGTGTGTTCAAAAGAGTGTGTTTTGAAATGACAGAATGGGAAAGAATGACAGGTCCAAGATTGGTAATGGAAAAACTGAGAGGCTTGATCTTTGGACGGACTTCAGTTTTTTCCTCCCTCAGGAAGACCAAGTGCTCTGGGCATCTGTGCCTTCTGTGTCCATGTTTTCTGCTCAAAATCAATAACATGGAATGCATGAAGGAAAAAAAAAGTTCCTTTTGCGTGGTATGTAGTTCAGTTGGCAGAGTGCTTGCTTAACATTCATGAAGCCCTGAGTCTTATCCCCAGCACCCCATAAACTTGACATGGTGGTGCACACCTGCAGTCCTGGCACTTGGGAGGTGGAGGAAGGGGAATCAAAGTTTAAGGTCTTCCTCTGCTACATATAAGAAGTTTGAGGCCAACCTGGACCACATGAAACCTTGTCTTTAAAATGTTTTTTTTTTTTAATTTCTAATTGTGTTAGTATTACTCATAACCAAGTCCCCACAAAACAAAGTGGGTGCAAAATGCTATAGTATGCTGGGCGGTGGTGGTGCATGCCTTTAATCCCAGCACTTGGGAGGCAGAGGCAGGTGGAGTTCTGAGTTCAAGGCCAGCCTGGTCTACAAAGTGAGTTCCAGGACAACCAGGGCTATACAGAGAAACCCTGTCTCAAAAACAAACAAACAAAAAAGGCTATAGTATGTTATCTTTGACTTTGAGATTTAAAAGACCCTGAACTCATCCTTTCTAAGGAAGTTCTTTAAAAGGATAATGTTAGTTGTCCCTAAAATTGACAGCATACTTGTCTCCCTTACTTGACTTTTACTTGGTGCCTGTCCTCCCGGGCCATCAGAGTTCCTTTTCTTTTCTACTTCCAGCTTTCCTTTCTACTTCGACTTTCTTTTTCACTTTGCCCGGGGTGTACATCTACTGCTTGCGCTAGTCTTCGGTTATGAGTTCCCAGAGGCCTCTGCATGGGAGCCAGTGCTGAATCAGGGCTTTTGTCTTGCTTTCTTTTTAAACTATGGGCACTCAACTTCTACTGCCTCCTGAAATCATTGTAACAACACTATGAAATAGAGTGTTCCCTTTGGTCTATCGATGTACAAACAGGACAGTACTGGATTCCTGTTGCTGCTTTAATAAGTTCTTTGGTAGTACCTGGAAACATCACACACTTACTCCCTTTTGGTCTTGTAGGTCAAAAGTTTAAAGTGGGTCGTCAGACTGTGTTCCTTCTGAAGTTACAGGAAAGACTGCCTATTTATTTATTTATTTGCCGTCTAGAGGCTGCTTGTTCATGGATACACCCTCCATCCTGAAAGCCAGGAGCTTAACGTCTTCCAGTCTGTCTGTAATGTCTGCTTTTCCAGATTTTGTCTCCGATTTTGTCCTTCCTTCCTCGGTCAGGGTCCCACATGATTATGTGGGTTCACACTCAGAACCCAGAATAACCGTCCGTGACAGGGTGAATTCCTGAGAAATGAGGAGTTCATCCTGACTCTCTTCTCTCCGGCTTCTGTGGTGACGCAGCAAGAAAGCCCTGACTCCCTCATCCCCAGGAACTTTAACGTAAGCACATTTGTAAATTCTTAGGTCACGAAAGGTCAGAGGTTCTAACAACTAGAATGTGGACATCCTTGGAGAGGTATGGGAAACGAATTAACAATATATAGGTGATTTATCTGGTGAGGAGAATGTATTGATTATAGGGCAATTGGAGGATGCCCCTGAATGATGGGGGGTTGTGCTGAGGTAGGGAGCAGGTCTCTTTAGGAATGGAATGAAGAAGTGCTCTGTGTATGGCAGTGTGGTGAGGGACTGAGGAGTGGAGGAGCCTGGACTTGAAGTAGCTTAGGTAGAAAGTACAGGTTTGAACCATCAGGAGTGTCCAGCTAGCTAGGGGTCATGCATGGTGTGAGACCTGAGGGCCACTTGGGAGGGTTCTGTTTGGATTTGCAGTGACAGAAGTTGCTGGAGCAAGTAGCAAGTCAGTGTTAGGTAACATACTATGATGTAGAGCTGGTTCACATTTACATGCATGTCTTCAAGATGACTGATAAAGAATCCAACTCATTGTACGGCTTAAAAAATAAAGAGACCGTCTCCCTCCCCAAAACCCAGTGGTCAGTAGGACAAGAACAGATTGGGGAAGCTTTGTACAGAACACTTGAGGAACACACAAGCAAGTCTGGGAAAATCATGAGAAGTAGGGCTGGGGATGTAGCTCAGAGGCAGAGTGTTTGCCTACTGTGTGTGACACTCTAGTCCTGGAAAAAGGAAAACAACAACAAAAAAGAAGGACTGACGAAATGGCTCAGCAAGATCAAGGTGCTTGCTGCCAAGCCTGATCACCTGAGTTCTTTCCCTGGTCGTTATGTGGTGGAAGGAGAGAACCAACTGCTGAAAGTCGTTCTCTGACCTTCACACACATGCTGTGGCACACAAGCACCCCCACACAAAACCACACTATAAATAAATGTAACTTTAAAAGAAGCGGACGAGGGGGGTGGGAAGGGTCTTCTGGGGGGGGGTGTAGGTGTTCCTGTTTTCTCCAAGTGAAATATTCAGACACGAAACTAGTTCCCAAGATGCAGTTAGGTAGGCTCCATAAACCCTGCCATTAAGGAATTTCATCATTGATAAGAGACTCAGACCTCCATACACTTGGTTTCAGGTTTCCTGGGACACTGAAGGACTTGAACTCATTACACTTTTATCGAGGTTGCAGAATACTTTAGTCAAGGTTAATGAGTGCCATATTTATCCTTGTGCAGTGCTTTTACATTTCCAAAAGCTTTATAATTTATTGATCTTTTTTTTTTAAAAAAAAATTTTTTTTGTAGCCTGTATGGCTCTGTTCCAAGAAAGGTCAGAATGTGGGGATCAGATCACAGCTCTGTAACAATGGTTTTTGCAAAGGAGGAAGCCTTTTCCTTTCAGATGCAAAAACTGTAGTATTTTGGAAATGTTGGGGATAAATATAAAGGCGCTTAAGGCTTACTAACCACTTGACAGTAATAAAATTAGCATGCTCTCAAACCATGTTCCTCTTGCGTGTCTTAGGCTTTTTGGTTCTGTTTGTTACCCAATTAGGTTGCTTGTATAACTGGAGTGGCCATCATCACTAGCCATCTCCCTCCTCTACCCCCTTTTGTCACCCTCACCATTTTATCTTTTTTTTTTTTTTTTTGAGACAGGGTCTCATGTAGCTCTGGTGAGTCTTGAACTTGCTGAGTAGTACAGCCATGTCCCATTTTATGTGGTGCTGAGGCTCAAACCCAGGGAATCCTGTATGCTAGGCAAGTGCTTTACCAACTGAACTACATCTTAGGGCCCCAGCTACCAGCTTTAGAGCTTGTCATGTTGTCTGAGGACTAAGTCACTGTGTCCACATTTCCCTAGCCTTCTGCTTCTATAGTGGCTCCTGCATGCTTGCTGCCAGCTGACATCATTTTGTGTGTCTCTGAATGAGGCCTTCTGAACCAGGCCCAGAGAGGTCTCTCCTGATCCCTTCCTCCCTAGTGACTCCTTGCAGCCTCTCTTTGTACTTTTCTTCTTTCCCTGCTGCTCTGGGTGTTATTTAGACTTGGTACTTGGTTCCTTTACTCACTCTTTCTTTCTTTCTTTCTTTCTTTCTTTCTTTCTTTCTTTCTTTCTTTCTTTCTTTCTTTCTTTCTTTCTTTCTTCTTTTTTTTTTTTATGAGACAGATTTTCTCTGTGTAGCCATGGCTGTCTTAGAACTTACTCTGTAGACCAGGCTGGCATTGAACTCAGGAATCTGCCTGCCTCTGCCTCTCAAGTGCTGGGATTAAAGGCGTGCGCCACCACTGCCCGGCTATCCTTTGCTCTTTCATCTTCAACATCTTTCTTCTCCACTGACTCCTCTGTTAGCTAGCACTTCTTTAGAGTGTTTTTTAAAGTTTATTCTGTGGGCTGGCAGTGGTGGTGCATGCTTTTTTGCTATTCAAGAGGCAGAGGCAGGCAAATCTCTGAGTTCGAGGCCAGCCTGGTCTACAGAGTGAGTTCTAGGACAGCCAGAGCTACACAGAGAAACCCTGTCTCGAAAAACAAAACAAGCTCCAAACCAACCCCCCCCCAAGCCAAACCAAACCAAACCAAACCAAACCAAACCAAACCAAACCAAACCAAACCAACAAACGAAAAGCAAAAAAGAAGGAAAAGAATTCTTTGACAGTTTCAAACATGCATGTATGTATGCAACGCATGTTGGTCATATCCAACCCAAATCCTTCTAACCACCACTAGACCCTTCCCATGTTTCTCCTCCCAGTCTCTTCTAGCTAGCACATTTTTGTTTCTTTTTATTTTTAATTAACTAGTTAATTAATTCATTGAGTGCTCTACTGCACATAATGAAAAAGTCAGCAATCTTCAGCCCTTTCTTTGACACCTTCAACTCTACTCCCTTCTCCTGGTCTCTAGCTTCAGTTTTCTAGATCGTTGCTATCACATCGCCCTTTCAAGAATTTTCAAATTTCCTTTGGTGTGGGAGGAATACTTAATAGTCTTAGGTGGCCAGTGTCGTTGCTTCCTCTCCATCCTCACTCTTACACTTCAGTTTTGAAAATGATTTTTTTGGGTCTGGAGGTACTTTCAAATTTCATGCCCAATGATGAACATAAAGGCAAGTTAGTTAACTTCTATCTATCTTAGTTAAGTTCTATCTATCTATCTACCTACCTTTAAACTTTCCTCTTTCTTAATTTTTAAAAGAAAATTAGAGATAGCCTTATTATGTAGGCTTCCTCTCCCCCTTTTTAAAATTCTCTTTCTTTCCTTCTTTTTAAAAAAGAATGTGTGCCACTGCACCTGACCCTTTTCTAAAAAAATATTTATTTATATTTCATATGTCTGATTGATTGTTTTGCCTGCATGTATGTATCTGTACCACATGCATGTCAGAAGGAAGAAGAAGCCATAGGATCTCCTGGAACTGGAAGCAAGGATGTCTGTGAGCCACCATGTGGGTGTTAGGAACAGAACCTGGATCCTCTACAAGAGCAGCCATGCTCTTCATTGAGGAGCTGTCTCTCTAGCACTGCCCCGTCTTGTTCTTAACTGGTTAATTTTACTCTCTTCTCAATAGTTCAGAGCAATATATTCCTTGATTACCATAGTCACTGATAGCTGAAGCAATTTACCTTCAAAGATAAATTGAAGTTGGATAAATTAGGGTGAACTGCCTGAAGAATCATAAAGTACCTCTGACAAGAAACCAGAGGAGTTTATCACTGTAGTTGGAACTTGAGTGGAACTTAAATGGAAACTGAGGCTTGGAGTATACATAGAACTTTTTTGGAGTCTGTGGCAGTTCTTGTGAACTTACCCGTCTTTTCCTAGAAAATCCACAAAGGGCCAGGCAATTTAGAAGAAGTTTGCCTTCCTAAACTGGACACTAATCTAACCCCCATTAACCAGCCAAAGAAGAGAGGGAGACATGCTAAGAGTTAAGGGCAATTCAGAATCAAGCACTCCTTCCCGTTAGAGGTATAATCCAGTTTGCCCCAGTCCTTCCCCTCAGCCATCATTGGGAAGAGAGGCCCCTTGGTCTTGCAAACTTTATACGCTCCGGTACAGGGGAATGCTAGGGCCAAGAAGTGGGAGTGCATGGGTAGGGGAGCGGGGGGGNGGGGGGGTGGGAGGGTATAGCATTTAAAATGTAAATGAAGTAAATACCTAATAAAAATTGGGAAAAAAAAGAAAGGGTGATATGTTGTAGGATTTTCCCTGTCCAATTACAATAGGTCAGCGGGGAGCCTGTGATTGGACAGGGAAGAGGGAGGCAGTGCTAAGAGTTGCAGAGACAGGGAGCATCTCAGGGTAGAGGAAAAAAAGGAAGATGGCGGCGGATGTGAATCAATGTGGCTATGACCAGCCACAGGTTGTTATGATATCATAAAGGTTAGAATATTGGGATCATTTGTCTAATCTAGATGGGCAGCTTTTATCATTATCAATTGGTTCTGAAATTACTGTATTGGCATCTTGTATATTGAGAATTTATTGATATATAAATCTGATTGGTTAACTATGAAAAAAAATACGTATACAAAAAAAAAAAAAGAAATTCCAGGTGTCTCCTTTAGAGCTGTATGTGACACTGTGCTTGTGTGTGTGTGTGTGTGTGTGTGTAAGGGATCGTCTATGAGAAACCTGAGCAATCTATTAGAATAGGTTGACTTACCCAGCTGCACTCTGACCTAACAACTTAAACACCCAACACGGCTGAGTGTGCTCGAACAGGCCTTTAATACCAGCATTCAGGAGGCACAGGTAGGCCCGATGACTGTGAGCTCAATCTAGCCCATTCTACGTAGTGAGTTCCAGGACAGCCAGAACTATATAGTAAGACCCTGTCTCACCCCCAACCCAAAAAACCAAAAATCAACCCCCCAAAGGCAAACCAATTTCCCCAAACCCCATGACATAAAACGCTGAATCATTCATTGTAAATAGAAGGGAGGAAAGGGAATTATCAGGTTAATGAGAGCAGAAGCTATTCATAAGCATCTTCTTTCTGAGTTTAAGTGGTGTGACTCAGAAGACAGATCTGAAATTATTTTCTTGGGATTTACTCACTCACTCACTCACTCACTCACTCACTCACTCACTCACTCACTCACTCACTCAGACACTGATAAGGAAAAGCTACAACTGCTCTACTCACACAGAGGCATGTGGCAGACAGCTGAGAGAAGGCCAGTGAGGAGGCAAAGTCCTCCGCAGGGCCACAGACAGAGGCTGTGGCTCCGTGACGTGGACAGCCAAGCAGAGATCCCCGAGTTTACAAGAGTTTCATCTAGGACAAGGTGGTCTGGAGGGGATAGTCAGTGGGACTTGACAGATCGCCTATGAAGAAGAAGGAGACATCAGCAGACTTGCTAGGTTTTTGACTCACAGACAGTACAAAACTAGAAGGGAGAGAGAGATAGGTAGACAGACAGACAGACAGTTATGCATGTGTATGCATGTGTTCATGTAGGTATGTGCACATGTGCGTGCAGCATGTCATAGGTTGGTAATGGCTGGTGTCTTTCTCAATGGTTCTCTCAATTTTTTTGAGATGGGGTTACTCAGTGAACTTGGAGGTAATTGACTCACATAAGCTAGTTGGCCGTGAGACCTCGGGTTACACATATGTATGTGTGTGCTGCAACATCTGACTGTTACTGAGTATTAGGAAGGATCTTAAGTCCTCATGCCTGCATGGAAGGCACTTTAACCTGCTGAGTTCTCTCAAGGTCTCCTCTCTTTGTTTTGTTTCCTGGTTTTTGTTTGTTTGTTTGTTTTGTCGTTTCTTTCTGAGATAGGGTCTCATGTACCCCAGGATGGCTTAGAACTCCTTATGTAGTCCAAGGATCTGGCCTTGGACTTCTGACCCTCCTGCTTCTTTCTCCCTAGTGCTGGAGTTGGACTGTAGGTGTTTAACTACCATGTTTGGTTTATGAGGTACTGGAAATCAAGCTTTATACTTCCCGGGCCAGTACTCTACTAGGGGAACTGTATCAGCAATCTTTCTTCCTTTTTCTTTTCATTTTTACCTCTCTTCCTCACACATCTCCTTCCTTCCTTCCCTCCCTCTGTCCTCCCTCCCTTTTTCCCTCCTTCTCTCTTTCTTCCTTCATTTTTTTAGTATGTTAGTATGTAGCCCTAGCTGTCCTGGGTCTCACTTTGTAGACCAGAACTCACAGAGATTCTCCTGCCTCTGCCTCCTGAGTGCTGGGATGACAGGTGTATACCACCATTCCCTGTTTATGGAATTCTAGGGATCAAACCCAGGGCTTCATGCATGCTAAACAAGAATTCTACCAACCAAGGTACATACTCCGTTCCCTAATGAATTGTTTTGTAAGTGATTGGAGTGAAATATGAGACCCAGCAATATGGGGTTTATACAGTTTGAGAAGGACAGTATGGTGGCTGCTTTTCTTCCAGAACACAGGGAGAACTGACCAGACACAGTACTCAAGGAATCTTTTTCCAAGAAGTATTTCTCTAAAATGAAAGCTGGAAATTCGAGAAATTATGTCCTTGCAAGATGGTAAACTTCAACTTATTTTGTTACAGGTAATTGACATGCCTGAACACAACCCTGGCGATTTGGGAGGAACAATGAGACTGGGGTTAAGGCGAACTGTTTTCACAACTGAAAACTCCATACTGAGTAAGTTTTCCAGAGTTTTTATTTTTATAGGACATTGGGGTGGTTCATATGGCTGTGCCAGGACCATCCCTCTTAGAGCATGCACAATCCTACTCTTTCCAGCAGCTGTGTCTCTCACCCAGCCACCTCTTCTTGCTGCCTGTCACTTGAGGCATTTGATCTCTTCCCCATTCAAGTTCATTTTCTAGAGTATTGGCTATGCACAAAATAACCCACTGAATAGCGTCCTAGGGATCAGATGACAACGGGTGCCATACTGTGTCCTGTACCTGCAAAAGTTCTCCCAGGAGTACAAACACAAATTCAAATTGTTTTTTTTTTTTGAGTTCATGGAACAATGTTAAAAATGGCTCCCCATTTCACTGTTTCCTTTCTGTTCGTTTGAGTCAATGTTATGTCAGAAACATATATGAACATATTTGGACCTTTCCACAATGTTAGCATTTATTGAATAATGAAGTTTAGCAGTTTCAATGACAGAAGTCCTTCATAATATTTACCTATGCTTGGCTGAAGTGAATACAAGTTCTTTATTCCAGATTTGTCCTTTTAAGATTTATTTTATTTTAAATTATGTGTACATGACTGTGTATGTGTATGTGTGAGTGCACGAAGCCTCCAGAAAGGAGTCAGTTCCTTTGGAGCTGAAGTTACAGGTGGTTGAAGACTGCCTGATATGGGTGTTAGAATCCACTGGGTCCTCTGCAAGGGCAACAAGTGCTCTTAACTGCTGAGTCCCTTTATGCCAATCTTAATGACTGGTATTAAGTCTCATATCCCATTACATACAGTAAATATATTTGTATCGCTCCCTACTTATATATGGGTTACAGAAGGAATACAAGTTGAAGAAGCCATGGCAAAATTGAAGAGGTTTCAGAGTAGGCTGAGAAAGTCTGTATAGACAAGATAACATAACAAACCAGACTGGTCCCAGGAGTGAGCGACTGGTAAAACAGCTGGAGTCAGATTTGGGAGCGAAGCAGCAGAATTCAGCTGAGAGTTGAAAAGGTTGAAGTGGGTGCAGAGCCGAAAACAAAGCAGGAAGTGGGTGAGGAGCTGATCCAGGTCTAGATGAACAGGTAGATGCTGAGGCCGTTGAACAGGCAACATCAACAGTGAAGGACCCAGCCGAGTCTGTTACTGCCTCTTTGTCTTTCAGTTGTTTCAAAATTTTTGAAACTTTGAAGCTTTGTTCATGTAATTGCCTAGGTGACAAAAATCAAATCAAATCAAATCAAATCAAATCAAATCAAATCAAAACAAAACAAAACAAAAAACCCAAAACAAAAAACCCCAGAAACCAAACCAACCAACCAACCAACCAAAAAAAAA
>NC_034613.1:141094598-141099081 GCF_900095145.1 Mus pahari
AGGCAAGAGGACATGGTGGTGCACACCTTTAATCCCAGCACTCGGGAGGCAGAGACAGGCAGATCTCTGTGAATGTGAGACTAGCCTGGTCTACAGAGTGAGTTCCAGGACAGTCGAGGCAGAGAAACCCTGTCTTGAATCTCTCTTTCCACTCTCTCCTCCACCCTGACCCTGCAAAAAATTCAAGGACATATTCTGCTGCGTAGCAAATTTGAGGCCTGTCTCAAAGTAGGGCGGGGGTCTTTAAATAAAAGGGCTAACAATAGCGTGTGTGTATGTGTGTGTGTGTGTGTGTGTGTGTGTATGTATGTATGTAATTTTCAAAGCTGCATTAAAGGTCATTAAAACACCAGATGTTTTTCTAAAATGTTTATAACTCTGTAAGTTTGATTATCTGTGGTCTTCTCTGAACTTTATTATGCTTAACATTTATATTTTATTGTGGCATAGCTTCTTCATGTATTTGGACTTTGTGCCTATTTTATTTTTATTTTCTATTTTATTTTTATTTTTTGGGAATTTAGTGTGTGTGTATAATTTTTAATTTTTTCATTTTTTGAGATTTACATTACTTTATCTCTCTCCTCACTCCAACTCCTCCTGTGTACCCGTGCATCTCCTTCTCATTCATAACCTCTTCTTTTGAATATTATTGTGTGTGTGTGTGTGTNAGAGAGAGAGAGAGAGAGAGAGAGAGAGAGAGAGAGAGAGAGAGAGAGAGAGTCCATTTAGTGTTTACTTGTATGTACATTGTTTAAGGCTGATCTTTTGGGAGTGGACAACCTGTCAAAGAGCTTGTCCCTAGAGAAATCTGACCCACCCTTTCTCAGCAAGACACACACACACACACACACACACACAGTTGTTGCTGTAATTTTGAGCCAGGGTCTCATGTATGTAGTCTACACTGGCCTGGAACTCACTATATAGACAAAGACCTTGAACACCTCTTCTTTTGTCAAAAATGAGATCATCAGATTGCTTGTCACTGTCTCCGTCTCCATCCTTCTTCTCTTCCCCAACCCTTCAGGTCTTGTTACTCAGTTTTGCGTTGAACTCTTAGGCTCAAGTAGTCTTCTTGCTTCGGTCTTCTGAGTGCCGAGGTCTCTAGGTGTTTACCAGTGTACCTGCCCCCGGCCAGATAGTGTTTGAGTTAAGGAGCGATAATGTGCTGATTAATTTTCTACTGATAATCATTTGAGATTGGTTCTGGCATTTTATAAGGAAAATGCTGATTGGGAGATCTCCACACAGGCTTTTTGTTCCATTGAATGTTTCCTCAGAACAGCTTTCCAGGAGTTGGGTTATTAGGTTCAAGGCTATGAACAGTTTATGGCTGGTAATTCTGCTAGATTGTTTGAAAGGAGGGTGAGTGAGTTCAGACTGTAATTATCTGCTGCCTTCTCGCATTCTTGGCTGTCTCCTCACATTCTTGGTTTGCTTGCTGTGTTCTTGAGAAGTTACTTTTTGTTGCTGCCTTTGACTTTGCATTCTTCCATTGCTACACAGCCCCCGTTCTATGCCCTCCAACTATTGGTTGACTTGAGTATAGGCTACTTAGGTCTCAGGTCTTGTTAGCTGGGAGAAATCTTCCTGTCCCCAAGTCTATCACCCAGATGATCTAAAACAGTGGTTGATACACTTTTCCAATAAAGGACCAGCCATCAGGGCTGGGGAGATGGCTTAGGGGTTCAGAGCACATTTTACCCTTCCAGACGACCTTGGTTTGACTCGCAGCACCCATATCAGGCAGATCATAATTGTAACACCAGCTCCGGGAGATCTGACACCTATGGTCCCTCCAGGTACCGTATATTCATGTACATGTGTACTCATGTACACATACCTACACACAGATAATATATAGGTAATTAAACATAACAATAACTACAGTAAATCTTTTTTAAAAGATTAGCCACCATGCTGTACAGGTAGGCCATATAACTTTACTGATGAACACTGAAGGATCGTCTTCTGTGTCTTTTGAAATCTTTTCTAACCATTTGAAATCTAGAAACCGAACAAAGGTGGGAGCATCATTGCTGATGATGGGCTGGGCAGGAGCTTGGCTAAATTGTGGTCTGAACAAGAAGCAGCATGTGGGAGGGACAGAAAAACAGATGGCGTTTCCTCACTTTCTGTTAAAGTGTCAGAGAGGAAAGACCAAGACATTTGTCTTAATCTGGCATCTCTAGTTTTTGGTTGAGGAAATGGCAGCCCAAAAGGCAAAAAGGCATCTGGGAGGTTGGGAGAGTCAGAAGCAGGTTTTGTGACACTGCCCATACGCTAGCTTCTCGCCTTCTACTGAGAGTGCCCCCGCCCCTGGCCCTATGATCCCACTGTTAAAAAAATTACACTATAAAACGTAACTTTTTATATAGTTTTTATTTTGAGATGGGGGTCTCATTAAGTTACCCAGAGTGCCTTTCAAGTCATTCCATAACCCAGGCATGCCTTGAACTTGTAATCTTCCTGTCTCAGTTTCTGGAGTAGCTGGATTTACAGTCCTATGCCACAAAATGTAATTTAAAAATATTGTCTGTGTGGGTTCACTTGTGAGAGTACTTCAGGCTAGCTGATCCTAGAACTGCTTCATAGTCCTCTTATCTCTACTTCTCATGTCCTCATAGGATTATAGATGGGTGCCACCACAACCGGCTTTCTGTGAGTTCAGGGTAGCCAAACTTACATAGGTTCTTACACTTGTACTGCAAGCACTTTGTTCGGTTAGCCAACTCCCGGTCCCAAAATATAATTTGCAAAGCACACATTGTACAGATACCAGGGTCACCCAGAACTCTCTTTTCAGATTTATGTACTTTATTGCATGCTGTTATACGTCAATTATAAAAGTACATTTTATATCGGAAGTTAGATAATGTGATTTTTGTCCTCGGAATGGCATTGTTAGTTAATTGAAGTCAGTGAGAAACGGCCCAGGGTAGGTCAGTCTGAAAGACAATCCCTCTGGGCTGGTGAGATGGCTCAGCAGGTAAAAGTGCTTGTCACCAAGCCTGATGACCTGAGTTCCATCCCCAGAAGTCATGGGGTGGGTCGAAGGAAAGAATAGACTCCTTCCTGTAAGTTGTCCTTTGATCTCCACGTGTGCACTGTGGCACATGAACGCCACCCCATACACAATAAATGAATTAAAAAGATAAAAATAAAATGTGGTGTGTTGAAGGACAAATTCAGAAAGCAGTTTTGACTTGAGATGAGCAGATGAGGTGAGAGAAGGATGCGGGTATGCTGCTGCTGCTGCTGCTGTTATTAAACCATTGCTTTGCCTATGGCTCTTCACGGAACACAAATGGTGATGTGCTAAAGCACAAAGAATTGACCCAAAGTTCAGAGCTCAGGTAGGGGATGAGTGACAACTTGTTTGATAGTGTCACAGACCCTAGTCTTAATTAGTTATAGTCAAGTCTCACACATATACTAAGGCATCCAGGAAGGGAAGCAAATCTCTTAGTCTGTATTGAGTGTGGTTTTCAAACTAAATGTTAGTTCCTGGAGAGAACGTGTGTCTGGATTATCCAGTTAACGAGGTTGGCTACTGCTCAGTCTAATACCTTTGTTGCCAGCAGGACAACTGAATTTAGGGTGTAGGAGACAAGCCAAAGCTGTGTGGCTAAGGTGAAAATGATGCTTTTTTTCTTTTTTCTTTTCTTTTCTTTTCTTTTCTTTTCTTTTCTTTTCTTTTCTTTTCTTTTCTTTTCCTTTTCTTTCCTCTTCCTTTCTCTTTTCTTTTTGTTTCATTTCTTTGCTCTGTGTATGTGTATGAGTGTGTGTGTGTTTGTGTTCTGCCTGTTGTCTGAAAAGGGCATCTGGTCCCCTGGAACTGGAGTTACAGTTTTGAGCCACTGTGTGGGCACTTGGAATCAAAACAGGGATCCTCTGGAAGAGCAGCCAGTGCTCCTAACTGCTGAGTCATCTCTGGTCCCAGAAGTGTAACATCTTAAGAGAAGACTTCAGGGGCTAGGCAGATGGTTCAGTCAGTAAAGTACCTGCTGGGTAAGCATCAAAGTCCAAGTTCAGATCCCCAGGAGCCATGTGAAAGTTAGGTGAGGTGGTATACATCTGTCACCCCAGCATTGGGTACAGGAGGGACTGGGAGGAGACAGGCAGATCCCTGGAGCTCATGGGACCCAGCCTATCCAAATCAGTGAGAGACCCTGTCCCAAAAAGTAAGGTAGAGAGTGATTAAGAAAGACACCAGACAAGGACCACTGGCTTCCACACTCATGTGAAATGCACACATGCATATACCCATATGAAGATGTATACATATCATGCACATGTAACAGATGTTTATGTATATGTTAAATAATAGTATTAAAAGAGAGAGAGAAAAAGAAAGCTTCAATCCTTTCAGGGATCTTGCCCGCTTTTTCTCAGTAAGAAAAAGAGCTTGCCTTGTACAACTTTAAGTCCAGCACTCAAGTCTGTCCCGCGCTACCTTCTCGCCAGCAAGAAACGACGC
>NC_034613.1:141099097-141102066 GCF_900095145.1 Mus pahari
TTTGAGGCCCGCCTGGTCTACAGAGTGAGTTCCAGGACAGCTAGGGCTACACAGAGAAACCCTGTCTTGAAAAAACCAAACCAAACGAACCAACTAACCAACCAAACAAATAAGGAGAGCTTGACTAGAGTGGTCGGTTCTATTTGTTGTAAGAGAAGGAGGTGTGGGTTTTCTCTGAAAGAACAGAGCTGGGAGACCAATTAGGAGGACACTGAGTGAGTTCTGAGTTGAGGGAGAATCCCTGGCCCTGGCCCTGTGAAGTAGCTAAGTCTGAGAACTGAAAGACACAGGGATGAGGAAGAACACAATTTTAGGGGCTAGAAAAGCGACTGTTGTTTTATTTTTTTTCCTGTCTAAGCCTGATACAGCAAAACTGCCTCCTCTTTCTAATGCGATTAGATTATTAGGAAGTTAAAAACAAACAAGCAAACAAACAAACAGACATCCTTGCCTGGGTTAATGAGGTGATTTACTAAGGAGTTTTATGTCTATACCAGAGTACTTTGTAACTATACAGAGACCTGCTCAAGAGGAAAACAGTGGGGTCCATGAGGGGGACCACACTACTGCCAGTCTTCCCACAGCCCCCACCAGGGTCCATATCACTGGGGGTGGGAGGTAGGTGAGGGATTTGGGGGGCTCTCGTCCTAGCTTCTTGCTGTTGTTTGCTGGGATACCCTTTGCTGAAGTGTGCTTGTGAATACGGAGGCTCCTGAGTACCCCATTCATCCTTAAAGGGTAGGATGACACGCCCCTCTTATCAGACTGGCTCTGTCCTGACCCCTGACTAGGGTAGTAGCTCTGAGACACTGTGTTTTCCAAAAGTCCCTTAGGCCTCAGTTCTTAAGCACTGGAGCTGCCTACTTACTTGTGGCTACAGCTTCTTTCTTGGAATGACTGAATAAGAAGGCCTCATAGGGTTCTTATGAGAGCGAGCTGGATTCCATGTGGAAGTCCCTAGACCACTGTCTAGCACATACAAGGTATTGCTCTAAGTGGGGCTGTTGGGATAGTCAGCAGGTAGCACTTAACTGTATTCATCAGTGAGCCTGTCACAGATTACCCCATACTTCAGTCTGTGACCTGTTGGTAAGACTGGGGGTCATCTGGGCATGGTGGCACATGCCTTTGATCCCAGCATTTGACAGGCAGAGGAAGTGTTGGAGCTCTGTGAGTTTGAGACCAGCCTGGTCTACATAGCATGTTCCAAGCTAGCCAGAATTAAATAGTGAGAGTCTGTCTCAAGAAATAAATTAAAAAAAAAAAAAACCAAAAACCAAAAGATTGGTGGTCAGGGGCTAGGAATATGGTGGCCCAGTTTGTTGAGTGCTTGTCAGGAATTCATGAGGTTCTGGGTGTGGTCCCCACTAGCAACCAAAGCAGCCATGGGGGTACATGTCTGAGATGTCAGCTCTCAGGAGTTAGAAGCAAGAAAGTCAGGACTTCAAGATTATTCTAGGGCTCCATGGTGGGTTTGAGTTGAGCCTGGGCTGCCTGAGACCTGATCTCAAGAAAACAAGAAACCCACAACCACAAATAGATCCTGGGTGGCGCATGACTGTGTTGTTGGCATTTAGGATTCAGACACAGAAGAACCACCACAAATTTCAGGCCTATCATGGCTTCAGTCAAGACCCTGTCTCGAGAACCAAAGAAAACAACAGTAACGAATTGGAATCAGCTGCACTTGGGGGTGTGGCTCCCTGGTGGCGTGCTTGCCAAGCATGTATGGGAGCCTGGTGAACCTCAGCACAAGGGTGGGGTAGGGGTGAGACTGGCTTGAGGAGCACATAGCCTTTTTGGCTTACAGATTCTCTTTCTTCCCTCTACTCCTGTCTTCTTTCTCTTAAAGAGGCTGGCGGGGGGGGGGTTATAACTCAGTTGTAGAATGCTTGCCTAACATGCACACGACCCTATCCTCAGCACCCAGCAAGCAAAATCCATGACCGAGAACAAAGCACTGCAATGTAGGGTTAAATGCAGGGATGACATTTAAATTGTGATGGTTGAACCTTGAAAACTAGACATACTAAGCTGGACATGGGTTAGATTGCCAAGCACCCACAAGGTGACTCACCACCACTTGTAACTCTAGTTCCAGGGATTCAGATGTTGTTCTGCTATCCTTTGGCCTCAGGCACTCATATGGTATGCACTTAAATGCCTGCCGTTTAAAGGCAAATCATCAATACACATAAAATAGAATTTAAAAGATGAATAAAGTTGACATAAAATATGACTGCAAAAATATAAAGTTAGGGAAAGGGAAGCTGTTTAGATATTGAAAATTACTGAGCTGTTTCATAAAAATGGAAATAACATTAAAGCCCAAAGTCACAAGGAAAGGAGAAAGCTGGAAGCAGGCCCCGATTCTATCTATATTTTAGTTTTCTTTCTTTGTGGAGTTGGAGGTAGAGAACATTGTGTGTACGAGACAAGTGTTCTTTCTGAGGTACACCCCAGCTGTTGGGTTTTTGAGGCTGCCTTTCAGTATGTAGCCGAGGCTTGTCTGGAATTCTCCATCCTGCCTTCACCTTCAAGGAGTTGGACTTCTAGGCATATGCTATCATATTTAGCTCCTGACTGGGTACAGTGTCAGGAGTGAAGACACTATGTGCAACATTTCAGTTATTCTTTTCACACCCTCGGACCCAATGACCATTATACGTAGAACAGAATGTTGTCATCTAGGTCACTTGTTAGAAAGCCACCTAGCCAACTCTGAACCTCCAATGTGATGTGGAATGGCTGAATTTTAGAGAGCAAAATCCAGAGCCCCCTTTGCTTTGAATAGCCTTGAAATAAGGCTCTGTGTCCTCTGTCTTGAACAAGAAGAAGAGGAGGAGGAGGAAGAAGAAGGGGAAGGGGAGGGGAAAGGGGGGAAGAAGAAGAAGAAGAAGAAGAAGAAGAAGAAGAAGAAGAAGAAGAAGAAGAAGAAGAAGAGGAAGAGGAAGAGGAGGAGGAGGAGG
>NC_034613.1:141102223-141108258 GCF_900095145.1 Mus pahari
GAGGAGGAGGAGGAGGAGGAGGAGGAGGAGGAGTGTCTTTGTCTGCAAGTGCTAAGTCAATATTGGCTAGCGGGCTCGAGAAATATCTCATTTGGTAAAGTGCTTGCCTTGCAAGTATCAGTGAGGGCACAGTAAAACCACTGAACTGGATCATTCTGTGGGTAGAAAGAAAGGTTTATTGGAGATCAAGATGCTAAGGCTGGGAGCTGGAGTGGGCAGGGAGAACCAAAATGGTGGGAAAGCAAGTGGATTTTATATGACAGGATAATAAATATAACCTGTTGAATGTGTATAATCTTCCTTGTATATATGTTTTCAGGGCTGACTAACACTAGACAAGCAATTGCTGGCCTCTCCCTACTCCCAACGGTCCTCAGTTGTCTATGGTTCTTTAGAGGGTTGAGGCTTCATGTGCTTTTTCCCTTTCAATCTGACATTTTCATTCTTGTTTTCCTTGTTCAGCTCATGCAGTGAGACTTTATGAGTATGGTTTCTGGTATTCAGTGTTTTACAATTTAATTTTATGTGTATGAGTGCTCTTAACTGCCAAGCCACCTCTCTAGCCCCTAAGCCTATCCTTAGTACATAACTCTTAACAGTATCACATGGGTTGCTTTTTCTGAATTGATTTCTACTAGGTTTGTAAGTAGTCAAGAAAGATTTTTAAATGCATCAAATGAAAATTCCAAACAGTGGGATGTGGTGGCTCAGACCAGTAATCCCAGTTACTCCAGAAGCTGAGGCAAGAGAATCTTTGAATCTTTGGTTTCAAAGCCTGCATGGGCTACAAAGCAAGTTTAAGGCCAGTCTAGAGAATTTTGTGAGACCTTGTCTCAAAATGAAGATATTTATATAAAGGTAAAACTGACAGTGTAGCTGTCAATGATAGAGCACTTCCGTGGTGTATGCAAGGGCCTGGGTTTAATCTTTAGTACCAATAAAATAGTAAACCAATACCAAAATTTCCAGAAATGTCTCATCATACACTATACACATTATATATGCATGTCTCATTTATTTAGCACAAACCTATTACTACCTGCTGTGCCCTAAGTGTTGGTCTTAAGAATCAGACAGGTCCCTATTTATCTTCGGCCACATAGAACTTTCAATCTATATCCTTTCTTTCTGTCTGTATTTCATTAGCTAGAAATAACAATAACAGTTATATGTTTGCTTTCCTTACTGTTCTAATACCTCAACTTATTTAATCCTCATAATGACCCTATGAAGTAAGATTATCATAATTCCCATTTCGCAGATAGGGAAAACTGAGGCATTGAGGCTAAGCCATTTACCCAAAACGCATATCTCTTAAATGTTGTAGAGGGATTTGAAGTCATTCAGTCTGGCTTCAGTGTATCTCTCTCCTCCTCTCTCCCCCTTTCTCTCACCCGTGAAATAGACACAGTCTGCCCAAGCTAGATAATAGTTCATAAACCACACAGTTTCTGAACTTTACAAAGAGTTGATATAATGCCTCCATGCTTTCCAGCTGTGTATCACTGTACTGTTTCCCATTTGTCTTTGGTTTTTATGAATTAGTACAGAGGTGACCCCGAATGACCCCACCCTTTGGCAGTAACCTCAGGTGGAGCTCTCTCGAAGGTGCTTTTTGCCCCAACTCTCCCCACTTCTCTAAAAACATCTGAACTATTCACTATTATTCATTTCATCGCCACACTCTCTGTCTGTATGGACAGAATTACAGATAGAAGTGTGACTGTGGTCATCATGCACACAGAGGCATGTAATGGGCATATAATTGTTCTAAGTCAAAAGCTCAAATGAAGTCACAAGGCATTAATTTGATTGTTCTCAGTTGAGACTTGCTATTCCAGCTTCATGATGTCTTTGAGAATTCAATAGCCACCCTGTCCACTGAATGGAGCCTGGCTCTGGATTCTGTAGGATTTGACAGTAACCACAGCACTTTTTGTCCCTTGGATGTCTGCTGGGGTCAGCACCATGAGGGATGCTGCTGTGGGGATAGTCACTGTCTTCTTAGTGTGTTCCACTATTGTGACCTAATTGAGTGGAGTTGGCTGATGGAGCTGACTCTGTCCATATGATCCTGTGGTCACTGAGCATCCATCTTGTAGTTACTGTGCCCAGGGTGTTGTGTTGCTGAAGGCGCTGTTCTGAGCTGCAGTGGTACAGCTACATGGCTGGCTAAGAGCCTCCTTGCTTGATTTGCAGCTACATGCTCCTGTGTAAGAAGCACAGGGAAACGAGGTGCTCTTATTTACTTCCCTGCTCTTCTCATCCTGATGGATGCTCAGTTTGTTTCCAGCTGTTGTCTGTTAACACAGCAGTGAACATCTGTGAGGTTAAATCTTCATCTTCATTTCAGCCCCACCTCAAAACTCTGTCAGTACTAGAATCTCTGAGAGTTGTGGGATATGTGTGTGTGTGTGTGTGTGTGTGTGTGTGTGTGTGTGTATGTGTGTGTGTGTGTGTGTGTGTATGTTTGTATATGTAGGTACATATATATGTGCTATAGCATGTATATGTTTTTTTTTAAAAGACTTTATTTATTTAAGTACACTGTAGCTGTCTTCAGACACCCCAGAAGAGGGCGTCAGATCTTGTTACGGATGGTTATCAGCCACCATGTGGTTGCTGGGATTTGAACTCCGGACCTTCGGAAGAGCAGTCAGGTGCTCTTACCCACTGAGCCATCTCACCAGCCCGTATATGTTTATATATGATTGTTCATGTATGTTGGTACATATGTGCCATAGCATGTGTGTGTTTATATATGATTTGTGTGTGTGTGTGTGTATGTTTGTGTGTGTAGGTACATATATATGGACCATAGCATGTGTGTGTTTATATATGATTGTGTGAGTGTGTTTGCAGATATGTGACACAGAGCATGTATGGACGTCAGAGAACGTCTGAGTCCACTCAGGCCTCTCTTGTTTCCTTTGTTATGCTGTGTACTTGAGGCTGGAAAGCTTCCAGTCGCTTCTCCTGTTTCTACCCTCAGCCTTGCTGTAGGAATGATGGCTCACAGATACGCACCACATTCGGTTTTTCACATGGTTTCTGGGAACTGAACTTGGGTTGCCAGGCTTTTGATGTAGATGCTTGCATGTGCTGAGCCATCTCCCCAGCCCAAACTCAGGACCGTATGCACGCTAGGCTAGCATTCTCCTACCCAAACATTCTACCAGTGAGCTACACTCATTGTTCAGAAGTCACAGCTTAGGGTCAAAGTATATTCTTAGGGCAGAATATGCAGAAATGTGGGCAGTACGGTAGGAAAATACGGAGGTGGCTCTGGGAACATGGCTCAGTTAGCATAGTGCTTCTTTTGTATGCACAAAGTCCTGGGTTTGATTCCTCAGCACCCCATAAAAGTTGGGTGTACATGCTGGGGATATGGCTCAGTGGGTACAGCACTTGTCGGAGTTCAGAGCCTCAGCACCGTGTAAAGAGCTGGGCATGGTGGTGCGTTCTTATAATCTCAGTACTGGGGAGGCTGGGACTAGAGAATTGCTCCAGGGTTTTCTACAAGAAGACAAGAAAATCTAGATTGTCCTTGGAGTCTGGTCCTTTCTAAGCCTCTGTTAGAGATCACAGAGGTTTTCTCTACATTCTTGCCGTGGGTGTGCTACTGAGGTTTATCACTCAGTGCTAATTCTCTTCTTATGTCTTCACAGAGAAGCTTTATGGTGACGTTCCTTACATAGAAGAAAGACACCGACATCGGTATGAGGTACGCCTTTCATCTGAATTACTGAGGGATGTGGATACCTGGTGCAATGAATCCCAGCAATTGTAAGTGGGCCCTTTGGGGAAAGTGCCCAGCTCATAATATCTGTAAGGAAGGCTGCTAACATTTCCCTAGCACGCAGGCAAAATAATCAAAGGAAGCTACTGTGACAAAAGAGTCGATGATGGCAGAGTGTCATAGAACCTGACTACATCTGGACAGGCATGGCAGTACCCTAAACCAAAGCAAGCTCAGCATTCCTCCTCAACCCCTGCCGCTTGTTTCTCAGTTTTGAGAAAGATAGATAGCATCCAAGAAGGAGCCAAATGCTTCTGGCACCGGAATGAGGGTCTGGATCTTGTATGGTGGATTATAGCTTTCAGGAGCCTCTTCTGAAATTCACATTGAGCTCGAGGTTTAGTGTCCCCATGACTCAAAGGAGCTAACTGCTGAGATTGCAACAGACATGGCATCTAGAACTGTGTATGGTCATTGGTGGGGTTACTTAGTCAATCATGATGTATTTGGGTTTGGAGATGGGAATCTCTTCTGGTTGTTTATTCAAACCAATTTGAACAGTAAGGGCATTTATTAGCTCAGATCACAGGTAGACTTGAAACATGGTACAATGACTCTTGTTGTTTCCATGGTTCTCTCAGCCTCTCTTTTCTGTGTGTTTGGTTTGCCCAGAGTGGTCTCTCTTATCATTGTGAGGTGGTTGTCAGCGGCAACTGAAGTATGGAATCTTTCTTCAGTCTGATTAGGTCACTTTAAAAAAATATCTCTGTTGGTTTTGTTTTTCTGGGACAAGATCTCACTATGTATCTCTGGCTGACCTATGTAGACTAGGCTGGCCTTAAACTCACAGAGATCTCTCTGCCCCCGAATCCCAGATACTGGGATTAAAGGCTTATGCCACCAGTTGAAAAATATTTTGAGACGCAGTTTCATGTATCCCAAGTTGGTTTTGAACGACATACACACCTGAGAATGCCTTAAATTCCCGATCCTCCAACTTCTACTTCCTCAGTGCTAAGATAACAGGCATGTGCTCCCTTGCCCAGTTTTATGTGGTGCTGGAGATTGAACTGGTTTCATGCATGGAAGGCAAGCAGTCTACCCCAGCCCTAATTGGGTCAACTTTAATTATCTGTCAGCCTGTGAAATTTTTACCATCACCAGCGCCATGCTGAACGTTGGAGGTCTCAAACCTGAGTTTTCACAGTATCAGCCAAGAAGAATGGGTATTTTAATCACTGTTCTATTGCTGTGAAGAGACAGCATTACCAAAGCAACTCTTATAAAAGAATGCATTTTACTGGTGACTTGCTAACAGTTTTAAGAGGTTTTAGTCCATCATCATCATAGCAGGGAGCATGACTGCACACACAGATCTGGAGCAATAGCTGAAAGCTACATCCTGATACTCAGGATGAGAAAAAGAGCTGCTGGCCTGCCCACTCGCCAATGACACACTTCCTCCAACAAGGCCACACCTATTAATCCTTCTCAAATAGTTCTATTCCTTAATGACTAAGCATTCAAATATCTGAGCTACCTTAATCAGGGTTCTCTTAAAGTCATAGAACTTATGGACTGTTTCTATATATTAAAGGAAAATTTTGGAATGACTTACAGTCTGCAGTCCAGCTAACCCAACAATGGGCAGCTGTGAATGGGATAGTCAAGAATCGAGTAGTTGCTTGGCCCCACGAGGCTGGGTATATCACCTGGTCTTCTGTATAAGCTGTAATCCTGCAGAAGTAGGTTCCAACAGATGTGCTGGCAAGCTAGTACAAGCAGGCTGAGGAGCAAGCCTTCCTTCTTCCATTGTTCTTATGTAGGCCTCCAGCAGAAGGTATGGCCCAGATTAAAGGTGTGTACCACCACACCTGGACCTAAACTATTCTTTACATGGAACTTGCTCAATCCCAGTCTGACCTTGAACTCAGAGATCTGCTTGTCTCTGTCTCCTGGGATTAAAGGTGTGCACCACCTTACCTGGGTCTATGCTTTTCGTGGCCACCATGCCTCAAGATCCGGATAAAAAACCTGTGTCTCCTTAGTCATCAGGGGACTGTAAATCAAAACAACTCTGAGATTCCCTCTCACACCAGTCAGAATGGCTAAGAGTAAACATTCAGGTGACAGCAGATGCTGGCGAGGTTGTGGAGAAAGAGGAACAACTCCTCCATTGCTGGTGGGATTGCAAGCTTGTACAACCGCTCTGGAAATCAGTCTGGCGGTTCCTCAGAAAACTGGACATAGTACTACAGGCAGATCCAGCAATACCTCTTCTAGGTATATACCCAGA
>NC_034613.1:141109138-141113612 GCF_900095145.1 Mus pahari
TCTTAGAACTCACTCTGTAGACCAGGCTGGACTCGAACTCAGAAATCCGCCTGCCTCTGCCTCCTGAGTGCTGGGATTAAAGGTGTGTGCCACCACGCCCAGCTCTATGGGGCCACTCTTATTCAAAGAACCACAGTGGGTTTATTGTATTTGGCTTGACCAATTGGAGTCAGCTTCTGGAATGGGACAGATAAGAGCCCCAAGACCAGAGGAAAGAAGAATGTCAGTCCTCAGTCAAATTTGTGATTTGGAGGCTTGGAGAGATGGCTCAGAGGGCAAAGTGCTTGTTCCATAAATGTGAGGACTAGAATTTAGATTCCCAGCATCTACATAAATGCTGGGCAAATATGATGGTCTCTCTATAATCCCAGCACCCAGAAGGCTAAGACAGGATCCATTGGGCAAGCTTGGCAAACTTCAGGTTCAATAGGAGACCCCACCTCAGTAGGCTATCTAAGAAGACACCCAATATCAACCTCTGGTTTCTACATGCATGTACCCATATGTACACATGTACATATACCGATGGGTACCCATACACATGCAAACATGTTTGTATACATGCACACCATACAAATACACGTGTAAAAGTTATAAGAATTTGTGGATAGATAGTGTATGTTACTTTCTTGTTGCTTTGTAAAATACAGACAAAAGAAACTGAAGGATTTATTTTGGTTTATCATTTAAGGAGATATAGGCCATCACTCTAAGGAAGTTGGAATTGGAGAGTATAAGGTAGCTGATACCATTTTTTTCAGGGCTTAGGAAGGAGGGAAGGAGAAAGGGAGGAAGAGTGGAGGGATGGAAGGAGGAATACTGGTATTCCCTTACATTTGTCCTTTTTATTCAGTCTAGAACTCTAGCCACGAGATAGTGTTGCTTACATCAGGGTATATCTTCCCTCCTTAATCAGTTAACCCTTTGGAAGTGCCCTGGATACATGCCCAGAAGTGTGTCCCCTAGATGATTCTAAATCGAGCCAACCTGACAAAGATTAGCCATCACAGATTATTAGGGGTGCTTAAGTTGGGAAAGCAGTAAATCCGGAATGTCCATAAGTAGCTGCTCTCACAGTCCTGATTCAGAGTACTTACATTGCCATGGTCCTGTGTTCTGGGTCCTTCCTGCACGAGTCTTCCAGGTTCGTGCTATTTGAATTAGACTTTAATATTTCAGGTTCATCACGAGTTTAAAATTAGATTTGGGATGTTGAATGTAAAAATTAAGTAGAGGATCAGTGCAGTGGAAAAATCCACACCTGATGCAGGACCTCTTTATAAGTTGTTTATTATTATTTTTAATTGTTCTGTAGTTCAAAGACTTGAATTTCTCACATTTCCAGGTGAACCCTAACCTGATCAACCAATTTGAGAATAAAGACCTTTGTTTTGTCGGTGAGGATGTAGATGGGAAGAGGATGGAAATTGTTGAATTGACAAGTAAGTGGGTTCTTTGTTTCTATAATGCTCCATGATGACCTAGCACTTTTTTGTCTAACACAGACTAATCTGGGACCTAGTTCATTGTTCCCGCTCCTAATTCCTTGTTCATTTGAAACACATACAGAACTTCAGAATGTATGGGAAACACATTGAATATCACTTTGGGACCTGTTACTTTGAACTTAGCATCAGTAGCTGCATTGTCCCAAGTCTACCAGCTGTACAAGTAGTAGGCATCTTAGCCATTTCCCCTATCTCTGTCCTGTGTCAGCTCTAAGCTAAATGCCCCGCAGACAGCACACAGCTCATTGTCCACTAGCTCTCTTCTTGTTCTTTGCCTCGTTCTTGGTGGTCATTGTGGATGTCTGTTGTATGAGGGCCCCAGATCCTCTCCGGATTCTTTTTACTGCTTGTACTTGAAGTGCAACCTTGGGCTAGTCATTGATTTTTCCAGACACTAATCACTGCACTTAGAGTTTTTTGTAAGACCAAACAAGGGTCTGGAGATGTAGCTCATTCGGTCGAATGGTTGCCTCCCATGCACAAATCCCTAGGTTTGGTCCCCAGCACAGTGTAACCTGGGCATGGTGGCACAGTCCTATAAAGTAATCCTGGCCAGAAGAGCAGAAGTTCAAGGTTACATAGTGTGGACAGCTTAGGCTATACGAGACCCTGTCTTAACACAAACAAACAAAACACAAAGGACTAGACTCCTATGGAGGAGGAGCACAGGAGGGAGCCTGGTGTGCTGGCTCATACCTGTAATCCCAGACTTGGAAAGTTTTGATTCAGGAGGATTGCTTTGATTTAAAGGCAAGCCTGGGCTTATAGTGAGTTTGAGGCACGACTGGTTACATGAAATAAATAAGTAGCACAGAAATTATTTATAGCTGAGCTAGAAGACTCTGAAAGCATAGGCCCACAAGCACACATTTGTTACTGACAAGACATAAGGCAGTAAGCAGTCTTCACATTCATTCAGCCCTGCAAGAACATCGGATGCCTGAGGACCTAGCTTGTCTCAGCTTTTTATCTTACCCTGGGGTCAGTGCCAGTCTGCTTGTGTGTGTGTGTGTGTGTGTGTGTGTGTGTGTGTGTGTATTGAACTAATACTTTTTCCACATTTTCAAATGATTAAAAAATATTTAGGACATGAGAAAATAATTCTGTAATTATGTGACATTTGAGTTTCTGTGTGTCCATAAGTAGTCTTATTGGAGATTGGTGTAGGGGTGGAAAGGTGTGACCTTTTCCTCACTCACCATAAAGGTCACAGCTGACATTCCTGTGATAGAAGATTAATAAGAGAAAAGCAAGGGAAGAGGATTGGTTTGGTGGTAGGAGGCCCTTGGTTCAGTCCTACACTCTGGAAGAAAAGAAGCAAAGAGATAAAAGAAAACACAATCTAGTTAGCGTTTCTGTTGTGATATACCACGATGACCAAAACAACATGGGAAAGAAAGAGTTTATTTCATCCTACCGGATCTAATCCATCATCAAGGGAAGCCAAGGCAGGAGCTTGAAGTAAAACCACAGAGGTGTGCTGTGAATTGGCTTGTTTTCAGGCTCATTTCCAGGTAGCTTTCTTACTTAGCCCAGGACCACCTGCCTAGGGATGATACTGTCGACAGTAGCCTGTCCCTGCAGCATCAGTTAACAGTCAAGAAAATACTCCACAGACATAGGTTAATCTGATGGAGGCAATTCTTCAACTGAGAGTTCCTCTTCCCAGGAGTGTCAGGTTGACAGCTAAGATTAGCTGTCACAACTCTACCCCTTGTCAACATGACACTTAAACACATTACTGTTAAACCATAACTTCCTTTCTTGTCCTAAGATCTTGTATTGATATCACAATATACAGCAGTCTAGTTTTTGAAGTATCCAACTTGAACAATTTTTTGTGCTTTAAAAATCCAGTATCTCTTTAAAAATCCAAAGCTTCTAAACTGTGGGTTCTTGTAAAATTAAAAACAATTGAGGGCTGGTGAGATGGCTCAGTAGGTAAGAGCACCCGACTGCGCTTCCGAAGGTCCGGAGTTCAAATCCCAGCAACCACATGGTGGCTCACAACCATCCGTAACAAGATCTGACGCTCTGCTCTCTTCTGGAGTGTCTGAAGACAGCTACAGTGTACTTAAATATAATAAATAAATAAATCTTAAAAAAAAAAACAATTGAACAGATTATATACCTTTTTATTTGAAGAGAAAACCAGGCTACAGGTCCAATCAGATCAAAGCAAAACCAAAGCCTTTAAAAATTTCCATGTCCACAATCTAGGACTCGTTCTTGATCTTCTGAGATCCCAGGTATTTGGTAGTCCCACATCTCAGGCTCTGCAGCCTGCAGCACACTACTTGTGTTATACATTCTGGATGTCTTCATTCTACACCTGCCACTGTCCTTGGCTGTCGCTCCAAAGTCCTGGAATCTCCAGTAATCTGAGGTCTCCATGGCAGCTGGGGTTGCACCTTCATCAGTGGCCTTTCATGGCTTCTCTTCCGGGATTCCAACTCCTCCACGTGGCACCAGGTTTCATCTTTTTGCCACTACGCTTTCAGTTCTTCAGCTTTCCTGCTGCCCCATCCAATGCCACTGTCAGACAGTGGTGACACATACCTTTAATCCTAGAACTTGGGAGGCAGAGGCAGGTGGATCTCTGAGTTTGAGGCCAGCCTGGAATTCCAGGAGAGCCAGGGCTATGCAGAGAGACCCTGCCTTTAAAAACTACACACACACACACACACACACACACACACACACACACACACACACCCTACCATGTGGGCCACTCTTACACATTAATAAGGTAAACACTGAACAAAAGTAACTTAGGGAGGAAAGGGCTCATTTTATTTTACAAGTTACAGTCCACGAAGAGAAGCTAAGCAAGAATTCAAGGCAGGAACTTGAAGCAAAAACCATGGAGGTATGCTGCTTTCTGGCCTGCTCCAAGCTTACATCCAGCTACCTTCCTTCCTTCCTTCCTTCCTTCCTTCCTTCCTTCCTTCCTTCCTTCCTTCCTT
>NC_034613.1:141113812-141120735 GCF_900095145.1 Mus pahari
CTGTGTAGCCCTGGCTGTCCTGGAACTCACTCTGTAGACCAGGCTGGACTTGAACTCAGAAATCTGCCTGCCTCTGCCTCCCAAGTGCTGGGATTGAAGGCGTGCGTCATCACTGCCCAGCTTCCAGCTACCTTTCTTATATAGCCCGGGCCTACCAGCCCTCCTGGAGACAGGGATGCTGCTGCTCACAGATGCTGGGCCGTCCTCTATCAATTAGTGATCAAGAACATGTCCCACAGACATGACCACAGGCCTCTCGGATTCAGTCAGTTCTTCCTCTTCCCAGGAGTGTCAGGTTGACAAGATTAGCTATCACAAAGAGTAACAAGTCTAGTTAGTTAGTTTCATGTGACTGACACAGGGGTCTTCAGAAATGAAGACCCAATGATCCAGGCAGAGGAATAGGCAGTTCTGTGGAAATGTGATAAAGCAAAAGGTGTAACAGACTATCCAGATTCTTCTTGGCTTCTCTCTGTAGCATTCTCCCCCCCCCCCCCCCCCCCAGATGTAGGGCAGAATCCTGGAATGAGGGTTTCTTTTCCTGATGTTGGCTTTGTTTTTGCTTCTCTGAGCCAGTCTCAGGTATTCCAGGCTTGCCTACTTCAACTCAGTACCTAGCTGAGGCTTGTTTTAGACTCCTGATCGTCCGTGGCCCCACCTCCCTCCCATATGCTGGAGTCATAGGCGTGGGCTACCTTGCCTGGCAGGCAAGAGGGTATTATGACCTACTTTCAGGCAAGGTAACTCCAAGATTTTATGCTGGCTCACGCATACAAAGGCAGGGATGGTCAGGGTGACCTTGCTTCTGACACAGCTTTTTAATGCTACAGCAAGAGATGTGAGTGGTTAGGAAAGAAGCGTCATGACCTGCAATGCTTAAAGTATTTATTAGTCAACCCTTTATAGAAATATTTGCAACCCTCAGTCTAGACCACACTTCATTTGACAAACTTGAACACTTGGGGAGTTTCTTCTTTTTTTTTCCCCCGAGACAGGGTTTTTCTATGTAGCCCTGGATGTCCTGGAACTCATTCTGTAGACCAGGCTGGCCTCAAACTCAGAAATCCACCTGCCTCTGCCTCCCAAATGCTGCAATTAAAGGCGTGTGCCACCACACCTGGCAGGGAGTTTCTTCTTGATCTGTTTGTTTGTCTGGTTGTTCTCTTGGTGTGTTCATCCTATGTCAAACTACATTTAAATGATCTCCAACCTCTTCCTCAAGATGATTTTTGGTTACTGTACTATCAGTCTCCTGTCCTCAGAGTTTCTTACTCTCTCTGCCATTGACATTTGGGATAAGATCATTCTTTATGACTTACTATGTATCAGCTTCTGAGAATAGGAATGTAAACAGGATATATAAAGTTATTTTTTGTATTGTATTTGTATTTGGAAAGAAAGAGCTAAGTGCTTAACTAGTAAATAAACAATACATGGTCAATAAAAAAAATCATTCTTTATTGTTGAGCTGTTCTGTGTGGTATTTGTCAACATCCTTGGTCTCAGGTCAATGGATACTAGCAGCAGACCTGATTCCTCCTACCCCTTAGTTTTAGTGTTTCAAAAACATCTTTATAGAGTTAGGGAGTGTCTTAGTCAGGGTTTCTATTCCTGCACAAACATCATGACCAAGAAGCAAGTTGGGGAGGAAAGGGTTTATTCAGCTTACACTTTCCACATTGCTGTTGATCACCAAAGGATGCAGGACTGGAACTCAAGCAGGTCAGGGAGCAGGAGCTGATGCAGAAGCCATGGAGGGATGTTCTTTACTGGCTTGCTTAGCCTGCTCTCTTATAGAACCCAAGACTTATCAGCCCAGAGATGGTCCCACCCACAAGGGGCCCTTCCCCCTTGATCACTAATTGAGAAAATGCCCCACAGCTGGATCTCATGGAGGCATTTCCCCAACTGAAGCTCCTTTCTCTGTGATAACTCCAGCTTGTGTCAAGTTGACACACAAAACCAGCCAGTACAGGGAGAAAAGGTCTATCTTCCTGGTAGAGTGTTTGTCAAGCATGCACAAGATCCTGAGCTCCATCCATGGTGCCTCATATGATGGAGCATGCTTGTGGCTCCAGTACTTAGAAGGTAGAGAGGATTTCAAAGTCCTTCTTAGGTGTATTGGGGTCTACCTGGGCTACAAGAGACCTTTTCTCAAAAGCCAAACCAAACCAAACCAAAACCAACCAACCAGTCATCCAACAAACCAGCTAAACAAAACAACAACAACAACAAAACCATTTGTAGACACTGGCAAATGTACTTGATTGAGAACCACTCTCCCAGATCACCAGGCTTGACATTGAACTATTAAGCTCTTCCCCTCCTTCACATCCTCAACTTGTAATCACTTGTCAAGAGATTCTACTAATGGAAAGAAAGCGTTTGAGATTACCCTCCCAGTTCCTGCCACCTTTGCCTCACTGCATGATGGCTTCAAGTCTGACTTATCCTTAAGTTCCTCCCTGCCTCTAGGTTCTTCTAGCTCTCCTACTTTCTAAGCAGGGCAAGGTTCTGGCTTTGCTGTCCACTCATACTAATTTGCTGGAGAAACCACTCTAATTTGTTGGCTGTGAGGTACATGTTAGATACTCCAAAAGGGTAGCCTGACCTGGGTATAGTGTTGCTTGCCTGTAATCCCAGGATTTGGGAGGTTGAGCAGGAGGATCACTGCAAATTTGAAGCTTGTCTGGGTTACATAGTAGGCTTCAGGCCAGCCAGGGTTACATAAGGAAACCCCACTGACATAAAAATTAATAGGCAGGCATCGTGGCTCATACCTTGAATCCCAGCACTTAGCAGGCAGAGGCAGTCAGATCTCTGAGTTCAAGGCTAGCTTAGTCAACATGGTGAGTCCCAAGCCAGCCAGGGCTGTACAGAGAGGTCTTGACTCAAACAAATAAACAAGCATAAATTAAAAAAAAAAAGTGTTAGAATGATGTTGAGGAATGTGTTTGTCCAACCTATGTGCTTTAGATTTCAGGCTTTCTTTACAGCTTCTTTTTTCTCTGTGTCAGCCAATGCCATTCAATGGTCCATAATCTGTTTGAGTACTTCAAGAACCCAAAGAGGAAGGGGAGGGGGAATCCCAAACCTGGAGGAGACTTGATCGTGAACAGTAGCCTTTTACCTGCACCTTTTTTTTTTGGGGGGGGATTTGTTTTTTTTTTTCAATTAAAAAAAAATATTAGTATTTTATTCTTCTTTTATTAGATATTTTCTTCATTTACATATCAGTGGGAGTGAGTGGGTAGGGGATCAGGGTAGGGGGAGGGTATAGGGGACTTTTGGGACAGCATTTGATTTTTTTTCATTTTTTTATTAGATATTTTCTTCATTTACATTTTAAATGCTATCCTGAAAGTCCCCTATACCCTTCCCCCACCCTGCTACCCTACCCACCCACTCCTACTTCTTGGCCCTGGCGTTCCCCTGTACTGGGGCATATAAAGTTTACATGACCAAGGGGCCTCTCTTCCCAATGATGGGTGACTAGGCCATCTTCTGCTACATATGCATCTATAGACATGAGCTCTGGGGGTACTGGTTATTTCATATTATTGTTCCAACTATAGGGTTGCAGCCCCCTTTAGCTCCTTGGGTACTTTCTCTAGCTCCTCCATTGGGTACTCTGTGTTCCATCCAATAGATGACTGTGAACATCCACTTCTGTATTTGCCAGGCACTGGTATAGTCTCACAAGAGACAGCTATATCAGGGTCCTGTCAGCAAAATCTTGCTGGCATATGCAATAGTGTCTGCGTTTGATGGCTAATCCAGCAATACCTCTCCTGGGCATATACCCAGAAGATGTTCCAACTGGCAATAAGGTCACATGCTCCACTATGTTCATAGCAGCCTTATTTATAATAGGCAGAAGCTGGAAAGAACCCAGATGTCCCTCAACAGAGGAATGGATGCAGAAAATGTGTCACATTTATACAATGGAGTACTACTCAGCTATTAAAAACAATGAATTTATGAAATTTTTAGGCAAATGGATGTATCTGGAAGATATCATACTGAGTGAGGTAACCCAATCACAAAAGAAGTCACTTGATATGCATTCACTGATAAGTGAATATTAGCCTAGAAACTTAGACTACCCAAGATACAATTTGCAAAACACAAGAAAATCAAGAAGAAGGGAGACCAATGTGTGGATACTTCATTTCTCTTTGGAATAGGGAACAAAATACCCATGGAAGGAGTTACAGAGACAAATTTTGGAGCTAAGTTGAAAGGATAGCCCACCCAGAGACTACCTCACCTGGGGATCCATCCCATATTAGCATGTTCACTAGATGCTTAGCCTAAAGCCTGGCTAGGGACTCTATATGTGCCCCACAAAGTGGTTGATGGATCTTAATTCCCTTCTGTAGAGGAGGCTGGGGTGTAGAGAGGTTAAGTAATATGTCTAGGGCTGTTGAACTAGGCATTGGGAGGTGGAGAATAACTCAGGTTGTAGCCTTCTGCTTGCACCTTGAACACATGTTAGTTTTCTGTATTTCCATTGAGTCCTTCTGCCTAGAGTCTATATTGTGGTGGTTATTATTGATTAATTTTGTTTTCTTGCGATACAGGGTATCATCCCATAGCTCAAACAGTCCTAAAGTGCACTATATAAGCTAGTCTGACTTCCACCTTGAGATAAGCCTTCTTCTGCCTCAGCATCTCAAAGTATAGGCTACCCTGTCTGGTTTCTGTATAGAGTTTGTTGGTTTGGGTTTTCTATTTGCTTGTTTATTTGTTTTGTTTGTTGTTGTTTTGTTTTGTTCTTCCAAGACAGTTTCTCTGGATAACAGAACCCTGGCTATCCTGGACTTGCTTGTAGACTAGGCTAGCCTAGAACACAGAGATCCACCTGCTTCTGCCTCTGGAATGCTGGAAACCACTCCAGACCCTGTGTAGAGTTTTGAATTAGAATAGTAATGGTGTTTTAGGAGTCTTAAATGTAGAATTAAAGTGCGATCATTGACTGCTGTTGAAGGCTACCCACCTCTCTTGGCTTATGAGAAGAGGGCAGAGAATTCCGTAAGCAAATAACTGCTTGTTTACCTTGTTCAAGTATTTATTCTCTTTTCCGTCTCCTGCTTCTCTTATTGTCAGCAAATACCGAGGGGCCTCTTTCTTCACAAAGATTTAGATTCCCATTGATGCCTCAGATTTAATGAAGGCTGGAAAGGAAATGAGAGCTGCTGTAAAACCTTGCAGTTTTTAAAAGCTCACTACAAGGGAATTCATTTTATGAAGGCAAATTCCCCAGAAGATCCTGATCTTAAGTACCCTTTAGAAGCATATCCACGAGTCTCTACTGTCCCTCAAGGATTCCGAGAGGAACAAGGCTCGAGATTTGTTAGAATGTCAGAATGTGCTTTAAAGTGATTAAGAGCATTATTTTTTAAAGGTACTTTGTTTGACTGATAGGGCATCATCAAAATAAAAACTCTTTCATCGTTCTTCATCTCCACACAGAGACTTTGTTTGAATAAAATGATTCCGAGCAATGATCCGTTCATTTAAATAGTCAGTTTCCGGCTGTGACATGATCTGTGTGTCACGGGCTTCTCTCTGTAGCTCTGCAGAAACACAAGGACTGTCTTTTTTCTTTCTAAGACATCCCTAGATATTATGCTATAATGTTTAATGTGTTTCACTTTAAAATTATATTGCTCAATTTCTTCTCTAAGTGCGGATGACTTTTCTTCCTTTTTAAAATAAGCTTTTCTTTATTTTTATTTTTATTTCTTTTTTTTGTTTGTTTCTGAAAGCATATTACATTTATTTACTTATTTGTGGGGGTGGACATGAAGGATGATCCTCATGCCATGGCTTGTGTACAGAGGTTAAAAGACCACTCTTGATTCCTTTTTTCCACCACATGGGCCCCAGAGATGGAATTCAGGTCACCAGGTTCTGTGGAAGCAAGCAATTTTAACTGCTGAGCCATTTCCTAACCCTTGTTTTTTTCGTTTGTTTATTATTTGTTCTTCTTTGTTTTACTGAGACAGGATCTCACTAAGTAGCTGAGGCTTACCTGGAACTTGCACTGTAGACCAGGTCACCTTCAACTGTGTGGTAAGCCTCCTGTCTCTGAATGCTGGGCTTTCACAGGCTGTACCACTATGTTTGAAGGTTCTAGTTTGCTTTCCGTTGTTATAAATACTATGATCAAAAGCAACTTGGTGAAGAAAGGGTTGATTTTGACTTATATTTCCAGGTCATGGTTCATCAGTGTGGGAAGTCAGGGCAGAAACCATAGAGGAATGCTGCTTCCTGGCTTACTTTCCAGATCATGCTCAGTTTTCTCATACACCCCAAACCCTCTTACATAGGGTTGGTGCCACTCACAGTGGGCTGTCCTCCCTCATCAATAAAGGTGATCTCTTATAGGCATGGGCATAGGCCAGTCTGGTTGAGGCAGTCCTTCATTTGAGGTTCTCCTTTCCTAGGTGACTCTAGTTAGGTTATATCATATTAACAATAAGAACTAATGAGAACACTGACTTTTTTGTTGTTGTTGTTTTGCTTTGAGACAGGGTCTCTTGTAACCCAGGAAGTCCTTAAACTTTAAGGACTGAAGATAACCTTGAACTCCTCTGGGGTGCTGGGATTATACCCCTGCACCAACACATTCAAATCTTTTCTTCTTCTGTTGAGGGAGAAGGTATCATTCCTTGCACCAGGTTTTCATATCTGAGCAGCCCTCTAATGCTAGGAGGCTTTTGCTTAAATATAGAGTATTTCTCCACTGGCTTTTCTGAGATCAGATCTGTCCAGCAGAAGTTGCTTTAATGAAGAAACTATTCTGCCTGTTCAGGATAGTGGCGACCAGCTATTGAATGCTCAATTAATGTGTGTGTGTGTGTGTGTGTGTGTGTGTGTGTGTGTGTGTGTGAGAGAGAGAGAGAGAGAGAGAGAGA